>NC_056748.1:642001245-642275321 GCF_019279795.1 Protopterus annectens | reverse complement strand
GTGAAATTAGAACAATGTGTTTATCCATAGCAGCTGGATCGTCAAAGTAAGAAAGATTTTTTTTTTTTTTAAAGAGATGTGACAAGCTGATAACAATTTAAGTCTAACAATGGCAAAGAAATAAAGCTCACATGAAGATGACCCATTTTATATTGATGGGATCTGTCGGGAGACACTTGTAGGGACTACAGAAGAAACTTTAAACCAAAGACTGATGCTACCAACAGGAACAATCCTAAATTTAGCATCTAGTTCAAGATCTGCATCAAAGGAACAAGTGGTGGTACTGAGATACTGTTCAAATGTATTCCCCATCTCCCCTAAAATAACCATGCAAGATCTGCAGAAGTAGACCAAGATAACATGCATATATTCAGTGCATCCCAGTAAACGAAACACCCATTTTGCACCAATTCACTATTTTATAATTTTGTCTATTGCAAGAAAGCTCCATATTACTATTATTGAACAGTTTTGCATATTGCAGTGTCTTGGGTATTCATTAATTACTTTTAGCTGGTAAATTATTTTTAACTAGCTCTATAGAATCCAAGATGGTTCTAAGCACTTTTCTCATCACTACATACTACCTCATTACTACTTCAAAGTGCAACTTAGAAGTTTTACAGCATTTGGGCAGATTATACTGCTTCATCCGTTGCTTGCTGTTTGCCTGCAGTTTGACTTGCGTATTACAATTCTTAAACCAGTTAATGTGTTTGAACTTTGTATTCCAAGCTATAACACATGTTCCATTTACTTTACTACTAACATGTATGGCGATGAATGTCAGGGCAGCAAATGCAGTAGACAATCTCATTTCTTTCAAATGAATTTATGAAAAAGTTAACTTGTTTGAATTTCCTTTAAAATCCTAATCAAAGAAATGCTGCACAAGTTGTTGATACTAGTCTATAGCTGCATATATGAACTTACTTGATGATCAAGAAATCCACCCATCACATCTTCTGTCATACATACTGGTTGAGCAACTAAACGACAACACAGATTTCCATAAAGGGGAAGCCAAAATGAAGATTCCTCTGAGAAAACAAAGTAGAAATTGGAAAGAATGCCTTATATTATATTGTACATGTATAATCTATCAGAAGCACCACAGCAACAAAGATGCACACTTTTTACTACATTTTTATGACTATTTTTTTTCTTACTTTTGTCCACAAAACCAGCAGATGCTGAGCCTGAATTAGTCTGCTAACAGAAAAGAAAATAAGATGCCTCTCCACAACAGTATATTCAGAGTCTAAAAAAGAAGTTATGTAGTCACCATAATGTTCCATCTGAGTTGTTGCTTTCATTTTGTCTTCCACCTGTGGGAACTTTGATCTGGCACGGATCCAACTGTGCCACATTTTCTAGCATTAGATCTGTGCTCCAAGCTCCTCCCCTACTCATAATGCCCCTGTCTCCCTCCTCCCCTCAGATAGAGTTTGCTGCCAACCACAACACCCTGACCTAACCAAGACCCTAAGACTTTGGTTTCAGTACCTTGAAAGCACTATAGGAAAGACAAAGGCTTGCCAAAGTAAAGGCTATGTCTCATCCACCCAGTGTACGACACAGCCTACTTAAGGCAGGGGGAAGGAGGGAGGGATGGTTGAAGACAAATGAAAAGCAACAACTCAGATGGAACGTTATGGTGAGTACATAACTTCTTTATCTAAAGTTGTTGCTTTCATTTGCTCTTCAACCTGTGGGACAGAGTCCCAGCTACCACAAGACCCTGGGAGGTCCTCATAGAAGGATATGCCAAAGCATGGCGGAGCCAAAGGATGCTCTGCCTCTGGACAGGAGATCCAACAAACTGGGAAATAAATGTGTGTGAAGTAGCCACAGAACAAATGTCATCCAGGGAAACCCTAGACCAAAAGGCCGCTGAAGTAGCCATAGACCTAGCAGAATGCTTCTTAATTTGATCTGGTGGAGATAAACCTTTGGCGGTATGCCTGAACTATGCACGGAGAGATCCAACAAGCAATAGTCACCTTTGACCCTGAAGAAAAAAAAGTTGATCCGGCTTGCGGAAAGACTTTGTTCTATACAAATAAAAGTGCAACTGCCTATGAACGTCAAGCAAGTGCAATTTATACTCTCCCTTATTCTGGAAGTTGGGGAAGAAAAGAGAGAGACTGATAACCTCATTAATGTTGGATTCCAAAGCCACTTTTGGGAGAAAGGAAGGGTTCGTGCCTAAGTACAGCTTATCTTTATGGAACACCATATAAGGAGACTTAACAGATGAGGCCTGAATCACAGACACTCATTTGGCCGCGGTAATAGCAATGAGAAAAGCTGTCTTCCAAGACAGAAATTGCTTATCTACTATAGTTGCAGGTTCAGAGGGGGAAGAAACAAAGGCTTATAGAACTAGAGTAAGATCCTTAGATGGCGCAGGGTCCTTAACTGGGGGCCAAAGTAAAAAAGTACCTTTCAAAAAAGCTTTACAAAGCTTGGAAGAAGCTAGGGAAGCCGAATTGTGTCCTATATGAAAGCTGGAGATCGCTACCAGCTGAACCTTAACCGTAGAGAAGCTGGCACCCTGATGAATAATATCTGCCAAAAACTCCAGGATAGTATGAACTGGAGCAGTGAAAGGATCTCATGTTGAGATGCCCATCGAAAAATGTTTCCACTTACTGGAGCAAACTTTCCTATTGGACTATTTGTGAGCCGCTACCAAAATCTTCTTAACCGAAGAAGACAGCCCGTGAGTCCTAGCTATTACTGCAACTGAAGCAGCCAAGCTCTAAGCTTCAGACTGACCAGATCTGAGTGTGGTATATCTGAGGGATGCAAGATCAGATCCAGAACCAGATGTAATGTCCAAGGACGACACACTACATGAGACCACAGAGAGGGGAACCATACTTGGCGAGGCCAAAATGGGGCAATGAGGATCACTAAGCTCCTCAGTCGTCAAGCTTTATAAATGAACTTCAGGATCAGAGGAAGTGGAGGGTAAAGCATACAGAAGACCAGAGGGCCAAGCATGAACCAGAGCATCTCTGTGGAGCTCCCCCGGTGGGGGGTTCTGAGTGAAATACTCGTTGCACTTCACACTGGAAGAAGAGGTGAAGAGATCGCAGCAAGGCAGATCCTACTTTGGGAAGATCTGTTCCACTACTGAAGGATTCAGAGACCACTTGTAAGGCATCAGAATAGATCTGCTGAGCCTGTCTGCCAGAATGTTGGACCTCCCTGGGATGTGCGTTGCCACCAAAAAATGATGGAGATCGCCCACTCCCACAATCGCATGGCTTTGTGACAAAATGGATAAGACCTGGTTCTCCCTTGTTTGTTGATGTACCAGACTACAGACATGTCTGTCTGGATAGCAGTCATCCCTAGGGGAAGATGGGCATGAAAAGCGTGCAGTACCAGTAGCACTGCCCTCATCACCAGGACACTGATATGCAGTTTGGTCTCCAGGAAGACTATGTGCCTTGGACTATCCTTCCCATGCTATGCCCTCCCCCCACCCAAGTAGGGAGGCATCTGTGGTCATTGGGGTCAGAAGGATAAAGGGATAACCCAGAAGATCTGGGGATTGAAGCTACCAGAGAATAGAATCTCTGCAGGCTCGAGGCACACGAACTGGATGGGATAATGGTAGATCTAGTAAGTACCACTGGATCGCTAGGGTCCACTGAAGAACCCTCATATGCAAATGAGCCGTGGGGATGGGGGTGATCGTGGCCGCCATGGACCCCAATGCCTGAAAAAAGTACAGTTGTGTACACTTACCATAAATGTAGATGTTAGAGTGCACTCACTGTTGCAGTCATCACATTTGGGTTATCTGCCCGCAGGTAGCCCCTCAACCGGCCTGCATACCAGAGTCTTTGGATGCTGTCAGTTCTTCCATGACGTCAGATAGTCAGGAGGGGCATAAAACATGCAGCCAATGCCATTACATCAATTTTTATTGCCCCAGATGTCAGGTGCCCCTTTAACAGGAAGCAATTAAATGGTAAGGTACACCCCTATCAAAAAGCAAATACACATGAAAAAATGTATATATACACCAAACAAGAAGGAAAGGTAAAGCCAACAGAAGTCAGGGGGCTGGAGGGAGGGTAACAAGGACAGCAAAAGTGAATACACTCGAACATCTACATTTATGGTAAGTGCACACAACCGTACTATGTTCTTCGTGTTTCACTGTTGCAGTCATCCCATCTGGGTTGATTCCCAAAGCTAAGGAAGAGAGGAGGTAGTTAAAGAGCATTAGGGTCAGCTATTAAGCTCTGCAAGACTGCTGCGGCAAATCCAGCTCTGGATTTAGAAAAGATAGGCAGGTGGTAATGCTTGATGAAGGTACGTACACAGAGCTCCAAGTAGCAGCTTCCAGGATGTCCCTAGTAGGGACTCCTCTGAGAAATGCTGTAGAGGTAGATGCAGCACTGGTGGAATGTGATCTCAACCCTTGTGGGGTAGGTTTTTCATGGTGCTTGTAGCAGAAATGAATGAAATGGGCTATCCATTTGGAAATGGTTTGCTTTGAAATGGCCTTCCCCTCTGCCCCTGCAGCAAAGCCAACTAGCAGCTGGTCAGATTTTCTGAGAGGCTTAGTCCTGTCCAAATAGAATCTAAGTTGTCTGTGCACGTCCAGACAGTGGAGTATCCGTTCCCCTTTGTTTTGTGGATTAGGGAAAAAAGTAGGCAAATGAATGGACTGCTTTAGGGCCACACTAGACACCACCTTGGGCATAAAGGAAGGATTAGTCCTAAGGGAAACCCTGTCTGTATGGAAAATAATGAAGGCTTCCACTGCCATGAGGGCCTGTAATTCCGACACTCTTCTTGCTGAAGTGATGGCTAGAAGTAAGGCTGTTTTCCAAGAAAGGAATTTCAACTCTGCTGTTGCAGCTGGCTCGAAGGGGGGAAGAGTGAGATTTTCCAATACAAAGTTAAGGTCCCAGGCTGGAATGGGAGCTCTCCTGGGAGGGTCTTAAATTTTTGGCCCCTCTAAGGAATTGTTTTAGCAAGGGGTGAGAGAAGAGGGGTGGCTCAGTATTATAATGTGCTGAAATGGCAGAGGCATGAATCTTAATTGACTAGAAGGATAGGACCTTGTGGAGCATTTCTGATAAGTACTCTAGAATATGAGGTAAGCTGGGCACCGTTGTGGCCATCCCCTGAGCCTGGCTCCAGGAGCAGCATCTTTCCCACTTTTGAGCATACAATTTTCTGGTACTAGGCCTCCCTGCCTCCAGAATGACATCCCGCACCTGCTTACTGAGAGATGCTAGAGGACAGCTCATGGAATTAGCCAGGCTGCAAGGTTCAGGCTTTGAAGCTGAGGGTGCAGAATCTGGCCCGCCTGCTGGGACAGCAGGGAAGGGATCTGAGGCAGGTGCCATGGTTGTAGCAGTGTCAGACTGCGCAAGAGGGGGGGTACCAGTGCTGGCGTGGCCAGTCTGGTGCAATCAGTATTGTTCTTGGCTTGTCCTGTTTGATCTTTAGTAGAACCTACAAGAGGAGAGGCAGAGGGGGAAGTCATAAACAGAGAGGCTTTACCAGTTAAAGGACAGGGCATACCACTTTTCAAATTTGACTGTGGGGAGTTCTGGTGCAGAATTTGTTCAATTGGTAGTTCTGAGGGGAGACAAACCGGTCTACCTCTGGGGTCCCCCATTTGTTCAAGAGGTTGAATATTTTGGGTTCTAGTTTCCATTCATGTGGGTCCATGAGATTTCTGCTTGTTGTCTGCCAGTGAATTTAGTTTGCCTGGCAGGAATGGAGTTTGTAGGTGCACTTGGTAGCTCAAGGCTGTGCTCCACAGAGCCATGGCTAGTCTGCAGAGAGGGTAGGAGTGGGTTCCCCCCTGCTTTTTTATGTACCACATAACTGTAGTGTTGTCTGTCTTTACCAATAGTTGTCCTGGGAGAATAAGGTTTTTGAAGGCTGTCAGCAATACAGCTAACATTTCTTTTTGGTTGATATGCACGTGCATCTGACTCGGGCTCCATTTGCCCTGAATGCATTGCCCTGCCATGTGAGCCCCCCATGCATAGTCTGATGCGTCTGTTAGGGTTTGGGCGGCAGGGGGTAGAATAAAAGGGAGTCCCTTGTTGTGGTAGCAGGCCTCTGCCCACCAAAGGAACTCTACCCTTAGACAAGGAATGATAGGAATCATTATTTCCAGGACTTTAGAATGTTGACACCATAAACTTTTTAGATACCACTGGAGTTTCCTCATATGCAGTCTTGCATATGGAATTAGCAGAATGCAAGAGGCCATGAATCCCAAGGCTTGCAGTATTTTCCTTGCAGATAGCTGGGTTTTTGTGGCCAACAGTTTGAAATAGGTTGTCAAACTTCTTTCTCCGGAGTGAGGAATGACATTTGGGAAATTGTGTTCAAGCTTGCTCCCAGGAATACAATCTGTTGGCAGGGTACTAGGTGAGATTTCTTTTTGTTGATGGTGTACCCTAGTGAGGATAGAAGTTTCTTTACA
Source organism: Protopterus annectens (assembly GCF_019279795.1). Classification (NCBI taxonomy): domain Eukaryota; kingdom Metazoa; phylum Chordata; order Ceratodontiformes; family Protopteridae; genus Protopterus; species Protopterus annectens. The sequence goes on along the minus strand of NC_056748.1, from coordinate 642,268,840 downwards.
AATGCCAAGTGTTGTAATAGCAAGTCCTGGCTTTCTGCCTGAATCAGACAATCATCCAGGTATGGGTAAATTTGAATATTTCTCTGCCTGCAAAATGCAATGGCTGGAGCTAGACACTTTGTGAACACCCTAGGCACAGTAGATAAGCCAAAGGGAAGTGCAGAGAACTGAAAGTGCATGGGGCCCGTCCTGAAACGTAGATATTTGTCTGCAGGATTCTCTTACTGGGATGCTCAGGTAAGCTTCCTTTAAGTCTAGGGTTGCCAGCAGAGTTAACATTTTGAATTTTGGAACCACCAGAAAGGTGCTGAGAATAGAGAGGTCCAGGATAGGATACCAGGAGTATTATTTTCTGGGTACCAGAAACAGTCTTGAATAAAAACCTTGTCCCCTTGGTTCTGCTGGGACAGGCTGAAAAGCCCTGGAACCGAAAAGGGAGAGAACCTGCTGTTGGCCCTCCGCCCAGTGATTTAGGGGGAGGTCTAGCCAACCATTTGGGATTGGTAGTGTGTGGAAGTGGAATCTGTATCCTCGGGAAACTATGTTCAAAAAACATTTGTCCTGGGTAATGGGTTCCCAGTTTTTTGCATTCAGGGCACGCTTTCTTCCTAAGGGAGCAAGTAGTTGAGCAGAGCTTGGAAGGGTTAAGTTTAAGTCATTGTGCCATTTTTCCGTAGGGGGTGGCTTACTACTCCCTGCTTTGGAAGTGGGAGCCCCCCCACTGCATAGATCTGTGCGTAGCCCGAGACTGAAGTCTTGGTGGTCTGCTGTTCCTGGGTTTGGACTGAGAGGGACTGTAAAGGACCAGTTCTTTGAAGGCCAATGCCTACTGAATCTGGGAGGCTGTACCTGTAGGAAATATTTAACAGTTTGCAGAGATTTAGCTTTTTCCTCCATCTTTTTTGAGGACTTCCTCTGCTCTGTTGCCAAAAAGGCGGTCTTGGTTTAAGGGTGTATCCAGTAATTTAGCTTTAACATGATCTGGCAGGTTTTGTTCCTTAAGCCAAGCATGCCTTCTAAGTACAGACCCAGTGACAGCAGCCCTGCAAGATGCTTCTAAAGCAACAAAACCACATTGCAAAGTACGTTTACCAACTTGTTCTGCAGAATGCATTAAATCTTGCAAATCTTTGTGTTCAGCACAGTCGGGAATCAACATAATTTTCTGTTTAAGTAGTCCCATAATATGCTGCTGATACTTTCATTTGAAACTGGCAATTTGGAGCCCTAATGGCCAAAGTAGCAGAAGTGGAAACCTCCTTACCTCATCTGTCTAAGGCTCTAGAATCTCTATCAGAAGGGGTGGGGTTTTTGGCAGCAGTAGCCTTAATGCCTTTTGGTCCTTGGGAAATGGTCTCTGGATCCGCAGTAGGATTCTTGAAGAGGAACTTGTAATAGTCAGGTACTCTGTAGTACCTGTCAGGTTTTCTGGGAGCTGGAGGTAAAGTGTCTGGGGTAAGGCTAGATTCCAAGAAAACAATCTACAATAGCCAGAACAGGAGGGATAACTAGAGGCCTGTGTTGAGGCAGGAGTAAAAATTCCCCAAGTCTCTTTCTGGACTCAGAACAGTCCTGGCTTTCCCAGCGAAAATGCTCCCTAAGGGTATGCAAAGTTTCACCAAAATAAAAATCTTCTGGAGCAGAAGCAGAGGGAATGGAATCCTCTGCATCAGAATTCTCATAAGTAGATAAGGGCATATCTTGATAATCAGAAGGAGCAGAGATATAAGATTCCTGATCAGGGGAATCAAAGAAAAATCGGTTCTAGGTCTCTTAGAGGGGGAAGGCTGGCTTCCCCTAATTAAGGTAATAAGGTCTTCAGCCATTCTAAGCATTTGTTTTTGAGGTATATGGGCCTGAGTCACTGGTGTGGTCGACGGTTTTCTAGGCATAGTGGGAATTTTTGGCCTAAGGAATTCGGTATTTCTAGTTGTAAACGATGCTGTCGGTTTAATATGAAAGTCTGTAGGCCTGAATACACCCTCAGAAGCCGGTGCCTGCACAGTGGCTCCGGACCCATCCAAGGTAGAGACATCCACAGGTTCCATAGTCTAAGACTCCGAATGGGTCTCAGTAGAGGCCTATGAATCTGTATTAGCGGAAATCAGGGGCTGCGAAAGCGCCTTAAGAGTACCAGTGGACTGGCAACTAGCTTAACGGAAACGTCATCGGCAGTTTTGGACCTATGCGGTCTGTCTCCGTCTTTATCCTTACGTTTTTTTGGAAGATCGGTAGTCGGATGGCTTAACGAAGCCATTTCGGAGTACAGAGACTGAGAACAAAAGTACTGAGCTACAAAAATAGCCCAACAACGAATAGTTCGGGTGTTGAACAAGGCACAAAACCGACAGTGAGGGACGTCGTGGTCTGGGCCTAAACAGGTGGCAAAGTAAGAATGAAAATCTCTATGAGGTATTCGCTTTCCACAGGCAAGACAATTGTTAATTTTTTCTGACATTGGTTAAAGCAAGAAAAAAGGATCCCCAACGGGGTACTTATCTTTTTTGAAGACTTAGGGTTTGAAACTCAGAAATGAAAATTTCAGGAGTCGGCTGACTGACATTTGCAAACTGATTCTGCTTCGGGTACCACACAGCTAGAAAGACTGATGTAATGGTGTCGGCTGCATGTTTTATACCCCTGACGACCTGACGTCATGGAAGAACCGACAGCATCCGATGCAGAAATCCAAAGACTCTGGTATTCAGGCCTTCTGAGGGCTACCTGCAGACAGATAACCCAAATATGATGACTGCAACAATGAAACACGAAGAACATCTGATTCTACAGAGGGATATTGGGTCTGAGCAATGTACAACACGTGATGTCTGAGGGACTGAAGTCTGTCCTGGGTCAGAAAAACCTTGCTCTGAATGGTGTCTAACCGAGCTCCAATAAAGTCTAGAGTTTGAACCGTATCCAATAGGGACTTCTTGAGATTTAAGGTTATGCCCAACTGATGGGCGATTTGGAGAAGATCATCCCTGGCTTAGCAGAGGCAATGCCTGGCGGGGGCGGATAGGAGCCAATCGTCCAGGTAGGGGAAGACCTGCTGCAGAAACAGCAGAACAGATTGGAGAGTGAGCATCCGGAATTTTGTCTTGGCAACAGACAGGTTTAGGGTTGAAAGATCCAGAATGGATCTTAAGTCCCCAGTCTTCTTTGGCACTAAAAAGAACCTGGAATAGATGCCTAATCTGGACTGGGGGGGCTGGATGACCATTTTTCGAGCAGCTTGGAAATTTACAGTGCTGTTTCCTCCCTTTGTGCGGGTGGAACATCCAGGAGGTGTTTGGGTGGAATTGGCATTTGAATGAAGGGGATTGCGTATCCTCTGGATATGATTTGCAACACCCAACAATTGTCTGCAATTGACTCCCAGGCTGATGGGTGCAGTGAGAGACGTCACCAGACTGCTTCTGGCGACGAGCAATCAGGCAACCCTTCAGGGCTGCTGCGTGGGTCTTTCTGGGAATGAATCCCAAAACCCCTGGTTTCTCAGAACCCCCTCTGCTGCGAGGGCGGCATCTGTCATATCCCCCTCTGCCTCTGGGGGAGGGCGAATTCTGAGCGTCATAGGAATAGCCCCGAGACTTCCAGAACCACATCTTCTTCACCCCTTGCTGATTCTGGGAAAAGGATCGTTGATGGATTGAGAAGCAGATACTGAAAGCAGACAGGGACTTTCTCGGTCTGGACCAATGTGTCTCGTACAGTCTTTTCGAAAAGAGTGGCTCCATCATATGGGGCATATGTGAAAGACACCTTGAAAGGCTCTGATAATGCACAAAGCCGAAGCCAGTAATGACGCCTGATGGCAACGCCTGTACCAGCTACTCTAGCGGCACCTTCAATAGCGTAGGACAGGAGCCACAGAGAGATGTTGGAAATAGAAGTGAGGGTGCCATACAGGAAGAGAACACCTTCTGCTACTCCACCAACATGGACCCTGGGGCAGACTCGGTAACCTCCTTGACCAGGACTCGCTGGAGCCTAATCACATGTGCCATATAGTTCAGCGTATGTACTGCAAACATGGCTGAAGCGTAGACCTGCTTTCCAAAATGGTCCATGGCCCAGGACTCTCAGTCCAGTGGATGGGTCGTAGAGCTCTCCTGAGCTAGCTCTTTCTTTGTGGCCTCCACCACCACCATGGCATCACCCTGGGACCCCTTAGACCAGTGTTGCTTGTCTGACGGTCAAAATCCTATCCAAGTGCTGAGGAATGGAGTCCACTGTGTCGGGCTCCTTCCATGCCCAAGATGTAACTAAATCCACAAGTGGATCCGCAGGAGGGGACACCCAGGAGGTATAGGGTCCTGTGCCAAATGCCTCCAGAAACACCAACTCATCCAGGTTGGGTGTTTGGAGAGAAAACCTCTCCATGCTAGAGAATTTTCATGATGTCGCTAAAGGAGACATCTTCCGGAGTGACCGAGGGGAACCATCCCCTTCCTCTAAATCGGTGTCTTCTGTGAGGGACTCCGGCAGGGAGTCAAAGTGCCTCCTTTGACAAGTATGTTTCTGAGGAGGCTCTTCAAAGGGGGGGGGGTCTCTATGAAGGACTCGGAAACATCTGACTGTTCCCATAGGGAACCCTCTGGGGCAGAGAGACAACAGGCTGTCCTTGAGGGGGGCAGGATGGCGGAATCCGGACTAGAAAAAGAGGGAGCCAGAACGGTCTCTGAGAACAATAGCTTCAAGGGTGTCAACGGAACAGAGAGGACCCTTTCTACCACGTTGAAAGCAGAAGGAGAATGAATCCCAGAAACTGGGGCAGAGATCAGGTCCATAACACTCTGCGTCAATGGGGGAGCTGGACCAGAACCTCAGGAGCCGAGACTCAGTGGTAGGGCCGACTACCAAAAGCCCTACGAGTCGATACCACCTCCTCAGATCCGGTGTCGAGGCTACTGCTCCGAGCTAGTCTGAGACAAACCACTAGGGGCAATGGTGGGTGTTGAGGTACCATCTGCACAGACCCTTTGATGCAGAGGGGCCTCCGAAACTGGGGGTCAGTTCAGAGAAGGAGTAATGGGCATAAAGGTGGACTGTATGCTCCCCATCCCGGAGGGGGCAGGCAAGACTCCCCATCTGGATCTGGGTCCGGATGAATTTCCGCATCATTCTGTCCACCTTTCTTTCAGAGAGGCTTGCAGGTGGACCGGGAGGAAGAAATCGGTCTGAACTGGCACTGGGGAGAGGCCGGTAAAGGGGATTGGCCGTGAGAAACCTCCAGCTCCGGGAAAAAGCATGGAGAATGGAGCCGAGGGGAGAACAGGCTGGCAGCCGAGTGAGACTTAGCCGGATGCTCGGTCGAGGAAGCGCGGTCAGGGGACCACTTCCTGGGCCTATCCCAGTGCTTGTGCTTTGCCCTGTCCCCAGACCCGTAATGGGAAGGTTGAGTCTCAGAACCCAAGGTGGAGGAAACAGCAGCAGAAATGAAAGTGGAAGCAGGGGCTGCGAGGAAGGAGGCCCTTGAGGATCAACTTGTTCCTCCTGTCCATCAATGCGCGGGGTTCAATCCCATGCAGATCGAATAGGTAGTGTCCAGGTGGGGAACTCCTAGTCAAACAATGTACAGAGTGGACCATCAGAAGGGGGGCGCTTCTGTCCACACCTTGGAGGTCTCGGCCATGGGTGAAGGAAAGCATACACACACACTACCGAGTTAGAAAGGAAGGAAAAGAGAGGGCCTTTTTTTTTTTTACAGGTTTAGAAGAAGCTGGAGCGCAAGGGTGGGGGATAAACTAGAGGAACAAGAAACTAAAAGAAAATACAGAAAAAGCATAGAGCTAGACAAAAAGGTTTTGATAAATTACTCCCCAAGAACCTGGAGCAATGGACCACGATGAGATCTGAGGGGAGGAGGGAAACAGGGGCATTATGGGTAGGGGAGGAGCTTGGAGCTCGGAACTGATGCTAAAAAATGCGGCCGAGTCGCATCCGTGCCGGATCAGAGTTCCCATAGGTTGAAGAGCAAATGAAAACAACTTCAGATCTAAAAATATCTCCCACACAATGCATCCTTTGAAATTCTAAGTTCCTTATAAAAGGTGCACAGTAACGCCAATAAATACAAGTTGTCTTTTTACTTGCTGTTGAGCTACTTTTCTTCACGTCTAGTACCAGGCAATTACCAGGCAATTAAGCACTCATTAACTTACTTCCCAAATCCAAACATTTTAATATATAAAATGCAGACATTCACTTAAAAGTCATAAAACAAAATTACATAACTTAAGCAACACAGACTAGTCAAGCAACTGTATAGCATACCAATGTTAATTTAAGTAAACATTGAGGAAGAGATACTTTCAGGATTTGTTTTCATACATATCCAGGCTAGACAGAATGTTCAAATACATTTTGTTCAAAACTACCACATCGTTCAGATGAGACATTAAACCAAGGCACCCATCTGCCTGAGCTGGTGGTAGCTTAACTGGATGCAAAAGATCCCACAGCACTTATCAAAAGAGTAGGGGAAGTACTCTAATGCCATGGCCAAATTACCCCTAGTCAGTATGAATACCACCTTGGGCTTCCTATGAAAACAGGCCAATGGCCCAATGGCACTAACCCAGTCAACAAAGTATATTAAAATAAATAAATAAAAATCCATTAAGCTCAATACACATCTCTCTTACAAAAGATGAAATTTCAACAACTCTTCTTGAAGTACCTTTAGGTTAGGTAATATTGACTGAATTGCTTTTGACCACTTATCAAAGAAGTGTATAACAACCCAATCCCTGAATGTAAGGCAAAAAAGTTTTTCACATTACAATCCAAACAACTAAAAACTACAGTAGATGTCAGGCCAGTGGTAATGTTTGCAAAAATGGATGCTGCAATCTGGCATCCTGACATGTACTCTCTGTATCAGCATCTGCCAAAGATGTACTTTCATATTTAGCCATGACACACACCATTTCAGCAGTGAAACTGATATGAAAGAAGGTACATAAGGTAGCCAAAGATAGTCATCATTCCCATAGTTCTAATGTACTTTGTTACTCAATGGTGATTTCTGGGTCAAGTGCTTCACCATAAAAATGTCCCTCAAATTAAAGAATAAAGATTTAACAACTACTTACATCAGCTCTATTGTCAGAATTTTGACAGAAGCTCAATCAAGGGGAATCCAGAGGGGGGGGGGTACTTTGAACTAGCTACTCAGTCTTCACAGTGTTCTGCTTCACTATATGGTGAAATGACAGGTAAAGTAGTACACCGTCTGCACAGCAACAAAACTTCAGCTTACGCTACCTCACAATGTCTCCAAGTGGCAGGGTGTACAACTGAGGAACAGTAGAAACAGATTCAGACAGAATTGTTCCATACACGGTATCTAGAACAAGTTTAAAGTAATCACTGCAGGAATTATGGTCTGCACCTTATCTGTGCGAGTTAGGAAGAAAACCATCTATGAAACTGTATCTAGCAACATACAAAGAAGGCTAGGGCAGTCAAGTAAAAACTTCACTTTTCATAATGTTAAGTAATGTAATGTAGAGACAAATTGCAAGGAGAACCAAGACACCATTTCCCTTGATTTCTCATTTCAAGTAAACTGCTGCTGCGGCTTCTTCTTTCAGCTTTTTCCCAGTTAGGGTCACCACAGCAGATCACCTGTCCGCTCATGATTGGCAGTGGAGTTTTACGGTGTCAAGTTGCCAGCCCGGCGCCCAACCTTCCACAGAAGGCACACACATGCACGCACTCACACCTAGGGACAATTTAGAGTGTCCAAGCCACCTACAGCATGTCTTTGGGATGTGGGAGGAAACCGGAGCACCCGGAGGAAACCCATGCGACCACAGGGAGGACATGCAGACTCCACACAGAAGGCACCCCAGCCGAGGATCGAACCGGAGAACCTCTTGCTGTGAGGCGACAATGCTAACCACTGCACCACCGCGGCCGCCCATTTCAAGTAAACTGCTAATAGACACAAATAAGAGCATTTTCAGTTGATTTGCTATGAAGCATCATATCAAGATGCAAACCCTCTAAATCCTATGCCTAAAAATCAGTATAAAGAATATCACTACATAGTACAGAATTATTTTGTTGGGAATGCTATTCCCTTCTGCACCTCCAATCTCTCAATACTAATTCTGAGACATACATACTAGGAAAAAAGGGAAACGTTTTAGAAGACAAGCCACCATTCTTTATATTCAGTCACTTCATAAACATAGTAAAGCACCTGCTTTAAAGCAAGCTCTGACACACTAATACATCAACAGCATGTAAAAACAGCGAAGCAGCGATATTCTGAAAGATTACCAAGGAGAATAATCAGCGGTAGTATTTCTGTACCAATATTACACTGCTTTATATTGGCAATCATCCAAGAGTCCAGGGGTCATAAGATGTTTTTTTTTTTTTTTTTTTTTTTTTTCTGTTTCTGGCATTACAGCAATCTCGTAATAAGTTATAAAGTGAGAATTGACAGACTGCCAACTTTTTACGAGATGAAAGGAATGAATGTCTTCAGAAGCAAAAAAAAAAAAAAATGCACATAAGTAATGCAGTGACTCACAAAAAAGACTCATCCAAGCAGTGAAAACTACAAAGCGTAAAGCACAACCAGCAAGTTACCGGCATGAACCCAATGAACTGCACATGCATGATACTCCCTATAGCTGACATTATTATACTTTATCTTAGCCAAAAGGCCAAAAAGCTATACTCAATACAGTAAATAAATGCTCTCACATCCAATAAATGCAACCTTACTACCTGAAATCAGACATCTCTTCACATTAATTGGTAAAAGCTGTTTTTATTCTGTAGACAGGCTGGACTATACAACGTTTACCCAGTTTAAAACAAGCTAGTCAGTCTGATTTGGAAAGTACAGTTGTACAAGTAAACTTACCATAACAATAGATGTTTGAATGATCACTGCTGAACTAGCCTAAGCTATGGGTTACATCCTGCAAGGATATAAAGCCATCCAGCTTCCAAAGCTTCAGGGCAACTTCCTTGCACCCATGCAGTCAACTCAGGCTGAGCTGACTAAAAAAAGAAGTTATGTCCTTACCATAACGTTCCATGTGGAGTGTTCATCTCGCCTTTGTTCTTACAATGGGTGTCGGAGCCGATCCTCGGCTCTGAGTCGGCTGCTTAGCAAAGCTCTGCATCTAGGAGAAGCTCGAGACCAATCTACCTCCCACAATTCCCTCTGCCTCTACCTCAGATCTAGTTTGCAAAACAAGACCAGATCCAGCAATAACAAAGGTAATCAAGCATAAAAAGGGATACATAAGTATACATAAGGAGCAGTAACTAGCTCAAGCCAGTAGGAACAACAGAGAGATCACTAGTGGGAGACAAACAGACCAGACTTCTAAATCCTTACGTTCTTCCAGACCTGAGGGTGGGAGGGTGGGGATGTAAGAACAAAGGCGAGATGAACACTCCACATGGAACGTTATGGTAAGGACATAACTTCTTTATGTGAGAGTGTTCAATCTCGCCGTTTGTTCTTACAATGGGTAGCGTCCCTAGCTCCGTTACCCTGAGTGACTCACGGAAGAACGTTCCTGAGCACAGTGGAACCAAAAGATGCTCTATCCCTGGAAGTCCTATCAACTTTATAATGAGTGATGAATGTATGCGGTTTAGACCAAGTGGCGGCTGCACAAATAGTGTCCAATGGCAGACGAGCCGCATGAGCCAGAGATGTGGAAACTGACCTAGTAGAATGTCCCTTTGGTTTGGTGGGCACACGAAGGTTATACAATCAGTTAGCCATTTGGAAAGTGTGCGCTTCGTCACTGCCATGCCCTTTTTGTTGTCCGCAAAGGCTATAAAGAGTTGGTCCGCTTTCCTATGGTCCTTAGTTCTATCCAGGTAGAATCTGAGTTGTCTATGAACATCCAATTTGTGTAACATATATTCCAGCTTGTTGGAGTGGTTCTTGAAAAATGTAGGAAGCTCAATGGACTGATTAATGTTGGCAACCGAACAAACCTTAGGGAGAAAGAAGGGTTGGGTGCGTAATGACACCCTGTCAGGGTGAAAAATTAAATATGGCTGCTTGATGGAAAGTGCCTGAAGTTCTGATACTCGTCTGGCTGAAGTGATAGCTACTAGGAAAAGAGTCTTCCAAGACAAGAACTTTAAGGAACAGGAAGAAGCTGGTTCAAAGGGTGGTAAAATTAACTGGGATAAGAGTAAATTTAGATTCCAAGGAGCTGTAGGTAACCTAACTGTTGGTCTGAGATGAAAGGACCCTTTCATGAAGGCTTTACAAAGCCTATGAGCCATAATGGGAGCTCCGTTTTCTCCTATGTGAAAGTTGGAAATAGCGGCCAACTGAATTCCAAAATCTTGTTTAGGGGGGCTACTAAAGGATCCAAATGCTGTGTAGTCACCCAGTGGACGAAACGTTTCCACTTACTGGTATAGATTTTAGTAGTGGAAGCCTTATGGGAGGCGACCAGAATGTTCTGAACCGCCGGAGAGAGAAGATCAGACCTGGCTAAGTAGGGAAGCGGAGCAGCCAGGCTGCTAACTTGAGGGATAGGAGCGATGGGTGAGGAGCTCCTGACGAACGAGTCAGCAGATCTGGCACTGGGTCCAGAATCCAGGGCTCCTGCATTTGGTGGGCTTGAAGAAAGGGGAACCAAATCTGTCGAGGCCAGAATGGGGCAATGAGAATTATAGTCCTCTCCTGGTCCTTGGCTTTCTGAAGAAATTTCGGGATCAGTGGTATAGGAGGGAAAGTGTACAAGAGACCCGGGGGCCAATCATTAATCAGAGCGTCCCTGGGGACATCCCCTAGAGGGGGTAAAAGGGCAAAGTAGCTTCTGCATTTGGTGTTCATTGGAGACGCAAACAGATGGCAGCAAGGCTGGCCCCATTTGCGGAAAATCCTTTCCGCCACTTTCTGATTGAGGGACCACTCGTGAGGTAACAGGATGGCTCTGCTCAACCTGTCCGCTATGACGTTGGATAACCCCGGGATGTGTGTTGCTATTAGAAAGCGACCCGTGGACTCTGCCCATTGCCAAATTCTCATGGCCTCTCTGCACAACTGGTAAGACCTGGTTCCTCCCTGTTTGTTTATGTACCAAACTACGGACATGTTGTCCGTTTGTACTGCAATAGTCCCTAGAGGTAGAAGGGGGGAGAAGTGTTGCAATGCTAGAAACACTGCCCTCATCTCTAGAACATTTATGTGCAGGTTGTACTCTAAGCTGGACCATTCGCCTTGGACTGTCTTTCCCTGAAAGATGCCCCCCCCCACCCTATCAGAGAAGCGTCCGTTGTCACCATGGCCGTTGGGTTGGGTAACACAAACTGTCGGCCGCTGATGAGGTTGTGATCCTGTAACCACCAAGACAGGTGTGCTTTGCAGGAATCTGTTATGTGAATCTCGTGTGTCAGCGGTAACTGCTGGAATGACCACTGTGTGAACAGCAGCCATTGGAGAATTCTCATGTGTAGCCTCCCCATGGGAACTGCAATGAGGGAAGCTGACATGAGCCCTAAGACTTTCAGGACTAGTTTGGCTGGGGACTTCTTGGATAATAGTAGGAGAGATACGTGTTCTTGTAGGGGAGCTATTCTTGCGGAGGGTAGTTTTACTAGCAAAGAACAGGTATCTAGATCTGTGCCTATAAATGAAATATGCTGTGAGGGCTGTAACGCAGATTTTTCGAAATTTATCGAAATCCCTAACAGAGCACAAAGGCTGATTGTGTAATCCCTGGCCTGCATTAGTTGATGCTCGGTGGTGGCGGTAAGGAGCCAGTCGCCTAGATATGGAAACACCCGAAATCCTAGGCGTCTCAAGTGAGACGCTACCACTGCCATGCATTTGGTGAAAACCCTGGGGGCTGAGGTTAGACCAAAGGGCAGGGCCCGAAACTGAAAGTGACTGGCTTCCAGCCGGAAGCGCAGGTGATCTCTGGACACTCTGGCCATCTTGATGCGGTAGTAGGCGTCCCTGAGATCTATTGAGAACATCCAGTCATCCTTCGGTAAAAACGGAAGGATCGATTGAAGCGTGACCATCCGGAACTTTTCTTTCTTCACAAATGTATTGAGATTGCTTAGGTCCAGAATTGGCCTCCAGTCCCCTGTCTTTTTTGGAACTAAAAAGAACCTTGAGTAAGTTCCGGATCCTCTTTGGTCCGCCGGGACTGGTCGGATGACTCTTTTTTCTAGCAGCTTTGAGATTTCTATCGCTGCTGGTTTTCGCAGATTGGGTGGTACATCTGGGAACCGTCTTTGTGGTAATGGGGGAAATATAAAGGGGATTTTGTAACCTCTGGTGATAATGCTTTTTACCCAATTGTCTAAAGTAAGGCTTTGCCAGGCCTGAGGGTATAAAGCTGAGCGACCCCCGACTGCCTCCAGAGCAGGACAGTCGGGCTTCCTCTCAGGAGTGCTGGAAAGGCTTCCCAGGGATAGTATCCCTGTCACCTTGGTTCTGCGGACCCCCTCTGCCACCAGAGCGGCGTCTTCCATTTCTGCCCCATCCTCTGCCTCTGGGGGGGCAATCACCCTGTGTGCCTGGAAAAGAACCCTGGGGTTTACGAAACCACATCTTTCCACCTCGTTGCCCTTTGGGGTACGGTCTGGATGGGGTGGAAAAACGGACTCCGACAGCAGACAGAGTCTTTCCTTCCTGCTCACACCGGGTTAGGGTCTCCTTTACTTTGGGGCCAAAAAGGGTGGCACCATCAAAGGGGGCGTTAGTAAAGGAAGACTTGAAGGCTTCCGCAAAGGAGCACAGCCGCATCCAGGATTGTCTACGAAGAGCAATCGCTGAAGCCCTACTCGACCCTTCGGCCGCATACGAGATGAGCCTCATGGACGAGTTCACTATGGATGTAAGGGTGTTGAGCTGTGCTGTAACTTTGTCCGAGACAGCAGCATCTGTATTACCTTGGAGGGTATCCCCCAACTCCTTGACTAGATCCCTCTGTAATCGTGTGAAGTCTGTCAAGTAGTTCAGCGATCGCATGGAAAAAGTCGCTGAACTGAAAATGCGCTTCCCATATCTGTCCATGGTCCTAGAGTCTCTGTTAGGGGGATGGACAGACTAGGAAGATTCGGACATCTCCTTTTTAGTGGCTGCGGCCACCACCATAGCGTCCACTGGAATTCCCTTAGTAAGGTAGGACTTGTCCTGAGGGGCAGTTATGTATTTGTTAGGTTTCCTGGGAACTGGCTCCACTGTGTCAGGTGCCTCCCACGCCCTTTGAGCAATTAACTCCATTAACTCGTCGAAGGGCGGAGTGACCCAGGAGGAGGAAGGGCGAGCACCAAATGCCTTCAGCAGAACCGACTCATCCTCAGAATGGGGGTAGGGGCCTGCCAATCACCTCTCTGCTTCAGGATCTCCAGGATGTCAGCAAAGGAGACATCCTCGGAGGTTGATTTTGGGGACCCTTCTGACTCATCTAAGTCAGTATCCGATGTTAAAGATTCTTGTGGAGAATCTACGTGCCTCCTCTTGCACAACTTTTTCCTCGGAACGTCATCGGGAGGGGCTTCTGATGAGGCCTCCGAGGAAGAAGGGGCTCCCTCTGGGAGTGGCTGAGACACTGGTGCTCTACACTTATGGGTAGTCGTGGGTGCAGAAGTAGACAACGGACCTTTATGGGAGAGAGAAGTTGCTTCCGTTGACGTGGTTGTCTGAGAAGACAATACCTTCCTCATGAGGTCAAAGGCCCCCGGACCCCGAGTCGAGGAGTCCTCCGGTTCCGAAGAACGCTGAAGTGTCTCCGACACGGAGGCCAAGGGCATCGACCCCGAGGACGGAGCCGAAGTGATCCGTGCCGAGGCACCGAGGGGGAGAGTCGGCACTGAAAGATCGGTTCGACTCTGTCCCAGAGCCAAGGAGAGAGCGTCGGTTCCGCGAGTTCGCTAACGGTTCCGACGGAGTCGAGGTAAATGACCGAGGAAGGGACGGTTCCGGCACCAAGGGTTCCACTATCATCAGATCAACATCTACAGACTCCGAAAGCTGTGTAGGCCTCGGAGGAGGACCAGATGGAGATAAGGGAAGGCCTTCGAGTCTCGACATCATTTGGGAGGAGACTGAAATGAGCTTGGACAGGGCCGTGTTCTCCATTAACTTCTGCACCACGCGATCTACGTCGGTGTCGGAGAGGGGCCTGGAAGAACGGGTCGAAGGAACCGAGGACGGTACCGACCTCGATAAAGCAGGAGGTGGAAGCTCCGACACCGGTTCCAAGACTCGAGGCTCGGTCACAGTAAGAAGCTCGACACTCGGCCCCGAAGCCTGTGGAACCGGTGAACGAACTTTAAGCGAAGAACTCAGAGCCGATGACGTGGGCTCCGATGTCTTCGACCCCTTAGAGGACTTAGTAGCCTGGTCCGACTTGTCAAGCGCCTCTTGGAAGGCAGGCAACAAAAGACCCCTATCCATAAGCTTTCTGCGTCTATCTGTCATGACCCTTCCACTAAAAGAATGACAGAGAGGGCCAAGACAGTAGACACAAGAGCTATGGTTATCAGTGATAGACATCTTTTGCCCACACTGACACCTCTTGAATCCAGACTTGGCTTTTTCAGACATATCCTGTAGAGAAAAACTGTACAAGTACCAAATAACACTTTTGTCAAGAAAGTTAGATACAAGTCCACAAACACAGCAATAATAATTGCAAGTTATCAATCCTAAATCTAGTAACTAGGAGGGGTAGGCCCTAAGGAAACTAAACTATATATATATAAATTATATATATTAGTGTAGCCAACAAGGATGATCCAGACACACACACACACACACTAAAGTTAAGTTCCCAAAAAAATCTGAAGATTTCACAAGAAAATAAGAAATTAGCTCATCTTCCCAAAAGTTGGTCAGAGCTCTCAAACTCGATGCGATCGGTTGCAGCGGCAAACTAGATCTGGGGTAAAGGCAGAGGGAATTGTGGGAGGTAGGTTGGTCTCTAGCTTCTCCTAGATGCAGAGCTTTGCTAAGCGGCCGACTTGGAGCCGAGGATCGGCTCCGACACCCATTGTAAGAACAAACGGCGAGATTGAACACACTCACATGATAGGTTAAATCCAGAAAAAGAAGTGAATTCCATTAAAGAATGCTCAGCAGAACAAAAAACAATGTAAATATTGGAAGAGCGTTGCACCACAAGTATTAGTATTTCATCTGAGTATTCAAAACTTGCTAAACAACCAAAACGGCGAAAAGACAGCTTCAGAACAACAGCTTCAATAACAGGCTTTTACCATATACTGAATTCACAATATACGAAATATAGAGCTTTGCTGTTGTCAAGTGGTGTTGTAATTCCACAGCTTTAAAACATGTGGATGTCATAAAAACGGAAAAAACATAAAAGTGAAGAACTCTTCTGATGTAAACAAAGGACAAGCGCTTTCAGCTTTTTCAAGCCTTCTTCAGATTCAAGTAGGTAAGCTGGGTTCAGTGTTTAAAAGTTGGTATCATCCAATGAAACAACCTACAGTGAATGATGAATGTTAACCAATCAAGTTAGTCCATTGGTACACACCTCCATAGCTTGAAGTTAAAACTCTTTATTTAAAACTCTTTGTTTAAAACAACATGACAGTTTGACGTTTCTAAGACAGACTCACATATTTTCAGAAGGAATATTAGTAAAGTATTTTCAGTAGGTTTTAGTTAAAAGAACAAGCTCTGCATAAAAGCCAATATTTGAGAGATAAAGGTGAAAAATAAAGATGGTCATTTCCGGCGCTTCTTTTTATTTCATTTCAACAATTTGGGACATCAGAGCCTAAGTCAGTATACCCAAGGTTTCTGGCAATGAAAACAGGTCATAAGTGAGCATATCTCATTGCTCATCTATTTTTAAGAAAAGGTTTTAAGGGAACACAGCCATTAAGGCCAGGGGGGTTATCTGCCCTCAGCCGCTTTATCCATTTGGCTTCCTCTCTGTTAGATTGGTCAGGTCTCCTTCTCTGGAAGTAAAATGTACCTTTGAAATGACCATGAAAACAAAGCTATGTCCCTCATGCTCACGTAAATGAAGGAAAAGAGAATTTGTTTCCTTTCTGTTACTTATTTCAGATTGATGTTTGATAATTCTTTCCTTTAGCTTCATATTAGTTTTTCCAACATAAAATGCTGTGCAGGAAGTGCAGGTAGCTATGTAAACAATATTGCTGGTTAGGCAATTAGCTAATCCATGAAAAACAAATGTCTGTTTAGTAACCGGATGCTTAAATGTGTTGCTACAATTGATTACATTGCAGACCTTGCAGAAGCCACATTTCTTTGTTCCTGATGAATTATTATGTACGTAGTTGTTACATAAAACATCATTTGAGCATAGTATCCTTTTGAGATTCTTTTTATTTTTGAAAAGGAAACTTGGGTTATCTCCAACAATCTCTTAACTTTTTATCCGAAGTTAGAATCGGCCAGAACTTTCAGATCGCCTGGCATACGTTATAATGGTCCATAGTGCAAGTCAAATTGACCCTCAAGTTAGATGTTCTTTTAGGTATAGCTAGGGATGGTGTACTTTCACCTTCTCTGACCTTAGAGGAATAAAAAGGTTTGCCTTTTCCTTTACATATGTCATTAATTCTGGTCTTGTTTAGCTCTAAACTTCTCTTTCCATAGCCTCGTTGGCTGAAATTATTAATAAGCCTCTCTTCTTCCTGGAGACAGGTTGCCTCTTCTGTACATAGCTTTGAAATCCTTGCAATTTGATTTTCAACAGTTAGAGAAAATATGCCTGGGATGCATACTGGAAAAATGGAGCATGTGGTTTCGCCACATATCTTTCCTATAGAGGCAAGTGTCTATTCCCTTCCCCGGATCAAGAGATAATCTCACATCCAGAAAGTCAATCATCTCTCTAGATGTTTTTACATCACATTTCAGGAAAGTAGTGGTCTGTGACAGGAAGTTAAAGCTTCTTAAATCTTCTTCTTTGCCCTTCCATACAATGAAGGTGTCATCCACAAACCGATTGTACAGAATTATCTGGTCATTCTAAATGTTATTAGCATCCTTGGACCAAGCTCTCTCCCAGTTGGCTAAAACCAAGTTTGCATAACTACTGGCAGAGGGCGTGCCCATGGCAACCCCCCCATCTCTGCCAATAGTAGCTGTTATCATAGGTAAACACATTGTACTCCAACACTATTTCCAAAAGATCACATATCAAACGTGATTCTACCTTCTCTTCAGTTAGAATTTCTCTTGCTGCTTCAATGCCATAATTATTTGGTATGGAAGTGAATGAGAAATGATGTACTTACCATAACGTTCCATGTTACTTGTCTTCTTCTCGCCTTCTTTCTTGCTGGATGGGTTCGGAGCCGAACCTCGGCTCTGACTCGGCCTATTACTAAAGCTTGAGAGCTATTTTTACCGGCTCGAGGCTATCCTATGTCCCATAATGCTAGGCGTGATATACCCAGATCTCGTTTGATAGCTAACACTATGGACATACATGTCCCCACCATGACTGAGAGTATATATACACATATGTATATCTACCTCTATACATCTAGGTATACAAAACTCTTATAAGAGCTACCAAGAAAAAGAAAGAGGTAGCTAAGGAGATAACTCTCATAACACATCTCAGAAGATACTCACGGTCTTGCCAGGCTAGGGGGATGGAGGGTAGGACGCAAGAAAGAAGGCGAGAAGAAGACAACTAACATGGAACGTTATGGTAAGTACATAACTTCTCAATGTCAAGTTGTCAATCTCGCCTTCATTCTTGCTGGATGGGACAGCGTCCCTAGCACCTTAGTCCTGGGTGGCTCAATGGAACAAACTCTTGAGTACAGTGGAACCAAAATCAGCCCTACTTCTAGAGGTCATGTCCAGCTTGTAATGAGAAATTAAGGTATGAGGAGAGGCCAATGTGGCCGCTGCACAAATGGAGTCCATTGGCAATCTTGCCTGAAAGGCTACTGAAGAAGCTAATGCTCTGGTTGAATGAGCTGTGGGCTTAATAGGGAGCTCTTTATGCCTCAATTGGTAAATCAACATGATGACCGAGATCAACCACCTGGACAAGGTTACTTTGGAAACTGGCAAGCCTGGTTTCCCTTCCGCGTAAGACAGGAAGAACTGTTCCGATTTCCTCGTCTGCTTGGTTCTATCCAGACAGAAGTGTAATTGACGGTGAACGTCTAGACAATATAACTTCCGTTCAGACCTATTGGTATAAAGTGGGAAGAAAACAGGAAGATCGATGGTCTGATTCAGATTTTTCTCAGAGAGTACTTTGGGTAAAAAGGACGTTTTAGTCCTAAGTGACACTCTATCTTTGTGAAAAACAAGGTAAGGAGGGCGAGCACAAAGGGCTTGAAGTTCTGATACCCTTCTCGCTGAAGTGATGGCTACTAAAAACAGCTTTTTCCAAGAAAGCAACTTTAATGAACAGGAAGCCGCAGGTTCAAAGGGAGGGAGAATTAAAGACAACAGCACCAAATTTAGGTCCCATGGTGGGGGAGGATCTTTTACCGGGGGCCTAAGTAAGAGGGTTCCTTTTAGAAAGGCTTTACAAAGTGTGTGTGACATAATGCTGGTCTCTGACAATCCAACAGGAAAATTCGCAATGGCTGCCAACTGAACTCTGATGGTGGCTGAAGAAGATCCCATTTGAAAAAGTTCTGCCCAAAACTAAGACTGTATGGAGAGGGGCTGTAAAAGGGTCAACTTGTTTCTCCCCTGCCCAAACAGAGAAATGCTTCAATTTGCTAGCATAAGTCTTTCTGGTAGTAGACTTGTGCGAAGCAAGAATGATGTCACTAACTGAATGAGAGATTGAGGGAAGCCTGGCTAGGGTTGGAAGTGGAGCAACCAAGCTGTGAGGTTGAGAGATTGGAGAGATTGATGCAGCCCGCCCGACTGATGTGTCAGAAGATCTGGCACTGGGTCCAGATGCCAGGGTTGATTTAGTAGATGACGGTGCAGGAACGGGAACCAAATTTGTCGAGGCAAGTAGGGGGCAACAAGGATCATTCTGGATCTCAAAACAGTTGCTTCTGGATTAGCTGAGTAATTAAGGGAAAGGGGGGAAAGGCATACAGAAGACCCCGGGGCCAATCGTGGACTAGAGCATCTCTGGGGGGAAGACCTGGGAGAGGGAAGAGGGTGAAGAAGTCTAGGCACTTGCTGTTTTGAGGGGTTGCAAAAAGATCGCAGCAAGGCTGATCCCACCTCTTGAAGATTTTTTCTGCTACTAGCTGGTTGAGAGACCACTCGTGGGGCATGAGAATGGCTTTGCTCAGCCTATCCGCTATGACATTGGACTTCCCGGGGATATGCGTTTCTACCAGAAACCGTTGAGAAGAGATCGCCCACTGCCACAGTCTGAGTGCTTCTCGACACAAGGGGTAGGACCTGGTTCTGCCCTGCTTGTTGATGTACCACACTACAGACATATTGTCTGTCTGAATTGCAATAGTCCCGGTGGGTAGAGAGTCTTGAAGGGCCTGCAACGCTAAAAGCACCACTCTCATTTCCAAGACATTTATGTGCAAGTGGCTTTCAAAAGGCTGCCATGTGCCCTGGACTGTCCTGTCCTGAAAATGCCCCCCCACCCGATCAGGGAGGCATCTGTTGTGGAAGTAGCCACAGGAGGAGGAAGGACAAAGGGTCTGCCCTGAAGAACCTGAGGGGAGACCATCCACCACGAAATGTGTCTTTTGCATGACTGAGTGATTAGAATGCTGTGTGACATTGGAAGCTGTTGAAAGGACCACTGGGAAAACAGCATCCATTGCAGGATCCGCATGTGAAAGAGAGCTAGGGGGAGTAATGGGATAGCTGCTGCCATGAGACCTAGGGTTTTTAGTACAAATCTTGTCTGAACATGACCTCGAATGTCTGAAATCCTTTGTACAGGCAGTTTTGCTGACAGTTCCACAGTGTTTAAAACGGCGCCTATGAAGGTAATAGACTGACAAGGCAGACTTTTCGGAGTTTATAGAGATACCTAGCTTGTTGCAAATCTGGAGGGTATAATCTCTGGAATGAAGTAGCTGACGCTTGGTGGTGGCAGTAAGGAGCCAGTCATCTAAGTATGGAAACACCTGCAATCCTTTTAGTCTCAGGTGAGCCGCAACCACTGCCATGCATTTGGTAAACACCCTGGGGGCTGTGGTGAGGCCAAAGGGCAGGACTCTGAATTGGTAGTGACTGGCTCCCAGCCGGAAGTGGAGTAACCTCCTGGAGCGCCTGTTCATTTTGATATGATGACCTGAAGGTCTATAGAGCACATCCAATTGTCCTGACCCAGGAAGGGTAGAATGGACTGAAGCGTGACCATCCGGAATTTCGTTCTTTGAACAGACTTGTTCAGTCTGCTGAGATCCAAAATAGGTCTCCAGTCCCCTGTCTTTTTTTATTACCAAAAAGAACTTTGAGTAGACTCCGGATCCTTGCTTGTCTGCTGGGACTGGCTGGATGGCTCTTTTTTTGTAGCAGCTTTGAAATTTCTAGTGCTGCTTGATCCCTCAGACCGGGTGGAACGTCTGGAAGGGGCCCGTTTGGCGGTTGTGGGGTATGAATAAAGGAAATTTTGTAACCCTCGGATATGATCGACCATACCCAAATGTCTTGCGTGAGGGAATGCCAGGCTTCTGGGTACAGTGATAGTCTTCCCCCGATTGCCTCCGAAGGTGGACTGTCGGGCAGCTCCTCAGGGGTGCTGGAAGGGTTTGTCAGAGAAGGATTCTCTGCTACCCCGATTCTGC
Organism: Protopterus annectens; assembly: GCF_019279795.1. Lineage (NCBI taxonomy): Eukaryota > Metazoa > Chordata > Ceratodontiformes > Protopteridae > Protopterus > Protopterus annectens. Next base: position 642,248,113 of record NC_056748.1, on the reverse strand, counting down.
GGACCCCCCTGCCCCTCAGGCGGCATCTATTATTGTTCCCTCCTCTGCCTCTAGAGGGAAGCTCACCACGTGCGTCAGGCAGTACTCCCTGAGGTTTGTGGAACCACATTTTTCCACCTTTCTGACCCTTAGGGTATGGTCTAGAAGGTGTAGAAAAATGGACTCCTATGGCAGAGAGAGTCTTGCCTTCCTGCTCGCACCTGGCCAATGTATCCTTCACTTGAGGTCCAAACAAGGCAGAACCATCAAAGGGGGTGTTAGTGAAGGACGCCTTGAAGGGGTCAGCAAAGTTGCAAAGCTGCATCCAGGCGTGTCGCCTTGGAGAGACGCCCGTGCCTGCAGCCCTACTCATTCCATCGGCTGCATAGGAAATGAGCCACATGGAGCAGTTTACAATAGAGTTTAGGGTCCCGAGCTGGGAGTTGATCTTTTCCTGAGACCCCGCAGCTGATGGGTCCTGTAAGGTATCACCCAGTTCCTTGAGAAGGTCTCTATGGAGACGGGTGAAATGGCACAAATAATTCAGCGAACGCATAGCAAAGGTCGCGGAGGAAAACATCTGCTTGCCACACCTGTCCATAGTCCTAGATTCCTTATTAGGAGGATGGACAGGTACTGAAGGGTCAGCCAACTCCTTTTTAGTGGCCGCCGCCACCACCATGGCATCAACAGGGACGCCCTTAGTTAGAAACTGCTTGTCAGAAGGGGCCGTAATAAATTTTGAAGGCCTCCGGGGAGTTGGTTCCATAGTATCCGGAGCCGTCCACGCCTTTCGAGCCACCACATTCATGAGCGGGTTGAAAGGCGGAGACACCCAGGAGGTGGAAGGGCGAGAACCGAACGCATCCAGGTACACCGAATCGTCCTCAGAAGGGTTAAGTGCAGACCAGTTTCCCCTCTGCTTAAGAATCTCCAGGATGTCAGAAAATGAGACATCCTCAGAGGGGGATCTTGGGGACCCTTCTGAGTCATCCAAGTCAGTGTCTGATGTGACTGACTCAGGGGAGTCTATATGCTTCCTCTTGCATTTTCTCTTTCGAGGGGGCTCCCCTGAAGGATCAGGGGAGGCCTCAGAAGAGGAGGATACGCCCAATGGGGCTACCTGTAGCGTCGGTTCTCCACGCTCGGGATCAAGAGAGCGGGTCGAGACTGAAGTAGGCACCATAGAGGGAGGAGCCGAAGCAGCTGACCGTGGAGCAGGCACAGGGGCCAGCACACTCCTCATGACCTCAAAGGCACCCCCATCAGGCAGGGAAGAGGGTCCCCGCTCCGGAGAGACAAGGACTCCTCCCCGGCACCGAGGGGGATGGCTCCGAGGCAGATGTCGGGGCCGAACTCACCTGCGCCGAAGCTCCGAGACAAGGGTCCGATGCCACTCGCCCCCTCGGAGCCGACAAGAGAGTCCCGGCGCCCAGATCTCTCCAAGGATGGAACCAAGGAAGAGATTGGAGCAGACGAGGAAACCAAAAGGGGTGGTATCGGCTCTGACATTCCGACGGTCCTGACCCCTACGATCTCCGGCTCCGTAACTCACAGGAAGAGTCGGAGGAGGAATCGAAGAGGGAGTAGTTAAAGCCACTGCCTAATGAGGAGGGCTATGCAACATTTGGGCCAGTGCCTGCGACTTAAGTAGTCTGATAACCACCCTCTCAAGGTCATGGTCCGACAGCCTGGAAGGCAGAGAGGAATGGGACCTGTGACTCCGCTCCGATAACAAGGGAGACTTCGGAGCCGAGTGGACTGATTCCAGGGAAGGAGACCTGGAACGCTTCTTGCTCGAAGACGGCTTCAACAGCAGAGTTGGAGCCGACTGAGACCTAGAATCATCGGTTCCGGCCGGAACCGATGCAGTGGTAGTAGTAGCACCGCTCGGCGACAGCTCCGAACATAGAGCCGATGGTTTGGCGGGCTTAGAAGGTTTACCCGATGAAGGCTTAGCCGGGGAACCTTCAGGCTTTAAGAAGCCTCTCAAAATAAGTTTATTCCTGTGTTCCTGCAGGACTCTTGGACTGAACGCATGGCAGACAGAACAAGAGTCCTGCAGGTGCAGAGGGCCCAAGTAATATACACAAGAAGTGTGACCGTCTGTCAGAGACATCTTCTGACATCACGAGTCACACTTCTTGAAGCCCGAGACCTTAGTGTCTTTAGACATCCTGAGAAAGGGATAACTGTCTAGTCACAATCAGTCAAACACACACACACAAAAAGTTGTAACAGACTAGGAAAAAAAAAAATAAGGAAGTCCAAAAATTAAACTACCAAACCACAAAAAACACAAACCAAGGCAGAAACCAGGAACCGTCACGAAATGTAATCCAAATTTATTCCAATGACATACAGATCCAACATCGACTTCAATGACAATAAAAACAGACAGCACAATTTAAAGTTGAGCTCGCTTTCTCCTTGTTGCAATAACAAAGCTTATTCAGAAAAAAAAATAACAAAACCCCGCACTTTTTAATACAATCTAACAAGGCACAAACGTACACAAATAAGAATGGAAGAGGATTGGCCAAGGGCCTAACTATTAGGTGAGGGGAAAAAAACAGTATCAAAAACTACCTAAGAGGGAATCCTAAACAGGGATCTAAGGGTAGTAACTAAAAAAACACTATCGCTAATATTTTAACCCCAAAAAGCTGACTAAAAACCAAGAAAAATATTAATACAACCTGAGCCGGCAAAAAGACGCAACCTCGTAGCTGAAGCGGCAAACGAGATCTGGGTATATCACGCCTAGCATTATGGGACATAGGATAGCCTCGAGACGGTAAAAATAGTTCTCGAGCTTTAGTAATAGGCCGATTCGGAGGTTCGGCTCCGAACCCTATCCAGCAAGAATGAAGGCGAAATTGACAACTTAACATTAAACTATTCACGTCTAGGGTTACCAATAGCAGACTCTCAAGATCATCCCGCTGTTCTAGAGCTATATACAGATGTTGTAGAAGCTCAGCTGTATCTTTACTCACAGTGGAGGCCCTAGGTAGCATCTTTTTTTTAGGTCTTGTTCAATAAACATAGAAATAGATTCCGTCAACCATCCTCTACCACCCACAATTGGTCTTAAAGGTGGGCATTTAAGATCTTTATGAATTTTTGGTAATCCACTGATAGTTGGTACAGTGGGGTGCTCAGTGATGAAAAGATCATGCAAATACTCAATCTCTCTTTGCAATAGCATGTCATAAAGAACCTGCTGGATCTTCCATTTCATAATATTTAGTTCATTCTTACTAATCAAGGAATAGGTCTTTTGATCACTTAATTCTTTCATCCACTGGACATGCATCATTGCATCCATTACCACTATGGCTCCTCCTCTGTCAGCAGGTTTAACCACAATATCATTCCTTTCTTTAAGCTCTTTAAGTGCCCAATTTTCTTCTTTTGTTAGATTGAAATAGAAGTTATGTTCTTACCATAACGTTCCATGTTAGTTGTCTTCTTCTCGCCTTCTTTCTTGCTGGATGGGTTCGGAGCCGACCTCGGCTCTGACTCGGCCACTCTAAAGCTCGAGAGTTGGTTCCACCGGCTCGAGGCCTCCTTATATCCCACAATGCTAGGCGTGAAATACCTCAGATCTCGTTTGTGAGCCAGGCCCAGCTAAAAATACAACCAGGAAAAAACTGGAAAAGAGTCCACCTCTATAAACAAAGGGAAAGAGAATGGTGACCTAAGCCTGATCTAGGAAAATATGCACAGCAGAGCATATACCTATCGCAAAGAGGTGGTAGAAAGAGAGGTCACAATCAAACTCCTCTAGGTCTGTCCAGGCCAGGGGGAAGGAGGGGGAAGAAAGAAGGCGAGAATAAGACAACTAACATGGAACGTTATGGTAAGAACATAACTTCTATATGTTAAGTTGTCTATCTCGCCTTCATTCTTGCTGGATGGGACCGCGTCCCTAGCACCTTGTCCCGGGTGGCCTAACGGAACAGACTCTTGAGAACAGTGGAACCAAAGTTAGCTCTATGCCTAGAAGCTAAATCCAACTTATAATGTGAAATGAAAGTATGAGGAGTAGCCCAAGTAGCCGCTGCACAAATGGTGTCAATAGGCAGTCTGTCTTGGAAGGCTATAGAAGTAGCCAAAGCTCTGGTGGAATGGGCTTTAGGTGTGTTAGGCAGCTTTTGGTGTCTTATTTCATAGACAATGGAAATTAGAGATGTTAGCCATCTAGATAGTGATACATTGGAAACAGAAAGTCCCTTTCTGCCTTCTGCATAAGAGACAAACAGCTGGTCAGATTTTCTGAATTGTTTGGTTCTATCCAAATAGTACCTTAACTGACGATGAACATCTAGCCAATGCAATTTTTGTTAAGACCTATTAGAATATTCTGGAAAAAATACAGGAAGGTCAATGCTTTGATTTAGGTTAGAAGCAGAGGCTACCTTAGGTAAAAAGGACGGGTTGGTTCGTAAGGATACCCTGTCTTTGTGGAACAACAGATATGGTGGTCGACAGCTGAGTGCCTGAAGTTCTGAAACTCTTCTAGCTGAAGTAATAGCTACCAGAAAGAGAGTCTTCCATGATAGCAATTTTAAGGAACAGGAAGCTGCAGGTTCGAAAGGGGGGAGAATCAAAGAACTGATAACTAAATTAAGGTCCCAAGGAGGAGGAGGATTTCTTATAGGAGGTCCGAGTAGAAAAACTCCCTTCAAAAAGGCTTTGCAAAGCTTGTGGGACATTATGGCAGACTCTGAAATGCCCACATGAAAGTTAGATATAGCTGCCAATTGAACTTTGAGAGTAGAAGGAGATGAACCTGCATGAAAGAGTTCAGCTAGAAAATCAAGAACCATATGGATGGGAGCAGTGAAAGGATCTAAGTCCCTTCCTTGAGCCCAATAGGCGAAACGCTTCCACTTACTCAGATAAATCTTTCGAGTGGAAGATTTATGGGAAGCTATCAAAATATCTCGAACAGAGTGAGATATTTGAGGAAGCCTGGCTAAGGTTGGAACTGGAGGAACCAAGCAGTGAGATTCAGAAAGGTGAGGGAGCGATGTAACTGACCCGACTGATGGATCAAAAGATCTGGAACTAGGTCCAGATGCCAAGGTTGCTCCAACAGAAATTGATGCAGAAAGGGGAACCAAACCTGTCGAGGCCAGTAAGGAGCAATGAGGATCAATGAGGCCTTCTGAGCGATAGCTTTCTGTATCACTTAAGAGATTAGTGGGAAGGGAGGAAATGCATACAGAAGTCCCCGGGGCCAAACTTGGACTAGAGCGTCTCTGCTGGGCTGGCCTGGTAACGGGAATAGGGTGAAATAATCTCTGCACTTGCTGTTTTGGGGAGTAGCAAAAAGATCGCAGCAAGGCTGACCCCACTTGAGAAAAATTTCTCTCACAACAGAGTCTTTCAGAGACCACTCGTGAGGCATGAGAATAGCTCTGCTCAACTTGTCCGCGATTTGATTGGACTTCCCGGGGATGTGCGTTGCTATCAGAAACCGCTGAGAAGAAATCGCCCATTGCCACAGTCTGAGTGCTTCTCGACATAGGGGATAGGACCTGGTTCCGCCTTGTTTGTTGATATACCACACTACAGACATATTGTCCGTCTGAATTGCTATCGTTCCCACGGGAAGAGAGTCTTGAAGGGCTTGCAACGCTAAAAGCACTGCTCTCATCTCTAGAACATTTATGTGCAAGTGGCATTTGTCTGGTTGCCATGTGCCCTGGACAGTACTGCCCTGATAATGCCCCTCCCACCCGATCAGGGAGGCGTCCTTTGTCAGAGTAGCAACCGGAGGGGATGGAACAAAGGGTCTTCCCAAGAAGAGTTGAGGGGAAGACATCCACCACAGAAGATGATTCTTGCATGTTTGCGTAATCATAATGGTGTGGGACATTGGAAGTTGCTGGTATGACCATTGTGTGAAGAGCATCCATTGAAGGATTCTCATGTGGAATCTGGCTAATGGAAGCAGAGGAATGGCAGCCGCCATAATCCCCAATACTTTCAGAACTAACCTGGCTTTGACTCTGTTGCTGCTGAAGAGGAGCGAGACCAGTTTGTGTATGTCTGCTATTCTCTGATCTGTTAGTCTCGCAGACATGTTGACTGTGTCTAGATTTGCGCCTATGAAGGTAATAGTACAAGGCGACAAAACAGACTTTTCGCAATTTATTGAAATGCCTAAGTTTTGACAAATGCGAAAGGTGTAGTCCCTGGCCAGTAGAAGAAGATGCTTGGTGGGAGCTGTGAGGAGCCAGTCGTCCAAATATGGAAACACCTGGAATCCTTGACGTCTCAGGTGAGAAGCTACCACTGCCATGCATTTGGTAAACACCCGGGGGGCAGTGGTGAGACCAAAGGGCAGGGCCCTGAATTGAAAATGACTGGTTCCCAGCCTGAAGCGGAGGAATCTTCTGGAGTGTCTGTTCATTTTTATGTGATAGTACGCATCCTGAAGATCTATAGAGCACATCCAGTTTTCCTTTCCCAATAGGGGAAGGATGGACTGTAGCGTGACCATCCGAAATCTTGTTTTCTTGACCGACTTGTTCAAGATACTGAGATCCAAAATTGGTCTCCAGTCCCCTGTTTTCTTTGGAACTAAAAAGAACCTGGAGTAGATTCCGGATCCTTGCTGGTCTGCTGGAACTGGTTGAATTGCTCTTTTTGCAAGCAGCTTTGAAATTTCCAAAGCTGCAAGATCCCTTTGTGCGGTGGAACATCTGGAAGGGATTTTTTTGATTGGTTTGGAATGCGAACTAAGGGAATGGAATAGCCTTCGGAAATGATGGACTGTACCCACTTGTCTTGAGTTAGGGATAGCCAGGCTTCTGGGTACAGTGACAATCTTCCCCCGACTGCCTCCGAAGGTGGACAGTCGGGCAACACCAGGGATGCTGAAAGGGCTTATCGGAAAAAGTTTCTCGATTGCCCTGGTTCTGCGGGCCCCCTCTGCCTCTGGGGCGACGTCTACCATTATTGTTCCCTCCTCTGCCTCTGGAGGGGAACCGACTCTGTGCGCCAGGCAAATTCCCTTGAGATTGTTTATGGAACCACATTTTCCACTTTTCTGGCCTTTGGGGTAAGGTCTAGAAGGAGTAGAAAAACGGACTCCGACGGCAGATAGAGTTTTGCCATCCGTCTCGCACCTAGTCAAGGTTTCTTTCACTTGAGGACCAAAGAGAGATGATCCATCAAACGGGGAGTTAGTGAAAGCCGTTTTAAAGGGGTCCGCAAAATTGCATAGTCGCATCCAGGCATGCCGGCGTAAGGCGACACCTGTCCCTGCGGCTCTACTTGCTCCATCAGCCGCATATGAAAGGAGGCGCATGGAGGAGTTAGCTATCGAATTAAGGGTAGTCAGCTGGGTGTTCATTTTGTCCTGAAAATCTGCAGCTGTAGGATCCTTCAACATCTCACTCGCTTCCTTGATCAAGTCTCTCTGGAGACGGGTGAAATGGCATAGGTAGTTCAGCTTAACGCATTGCAAAGGTCGCTGACGAAAACATCCGCTTCCCATACCTGTCCATAGACCTAGATTCTTTGTTAGGGGGATGAACAGGCACTGAAGCATCAGCTAGTTCCTTCTTGGTGGCAGCAGCTACCACCATAGCATCCACGGTAACACCTTTGGTCAGAAATTGTTTGTCAGTTGGTGCTGTTATAAATTTAGAAAGTCTCCTGGGGGTAGGGTCCACTGAGTCAGGAGCCGTCCAGGCTTTCTTTGCCACCACCTGCATGAGGGGATCAAAGGGAGGGGACACCCAGGAGGTGGAAGGGCGAAAGCCAAACGCCTCAAGATGCACAGATTCATCCTCCGAAGGGTTAAGGGCTGGCCAATTTCCCCTCTGTTTCAGGATCTCTAGAATGTCCGCAAAGGAGACATCTTCAGATGGGGAACGGGGGGAACCCTCGGAATCCTCTAAATCTGTGTCAGAGGTGACAGACTCAGGTGAGTCTATGTGCTTCCTCCTACACTTTCTCTTCCTAGGGGGCTCCCCTGCCAATTCGGGGAAGGCCTCGCAAGAGGATGAAATCCCAACAGGGGATCCTTGAGGAGCTGGCTCTCTGCGGTCTGGGATGAGGGAGTGAGTAGACATAACCTGAGGCACCGAAGAGGGAGGGGCGGACGGAGCCGACTGTGGAGTTGAACAAGGTTCCAACACACTCCGCATGACCTCGAACGCACCCCTGTCCGGCAGAGCCAGAGGTCCCCGCTCCGAGAAGCTGAGAACCTCCCTCGGCACCGACAGAGATGGCTCCGAGGCCGATGTCGGAGCCGAACTCACCAGCGCCGAAGCACCGAGAGGGAGAGGGGGGTCGGACAAGGGTCCGATGCCACTCCCCCTCGGAGCCGACCAGGGAAGTCCGGCGCCGAGATTCTTCAAAAGAAGAAATCGGAGCCGATGACGGAGCCGAAGACAAATGTATCGGTTCCGACGCTACCACAGTCTCGGTTCCGAGACGCCCCGGCTCCGAGCTCAAAGGAGTCGGAGGAGGAATATTTAGAGGAATAGTTTGAGGCATCGACTGATGAGTCGGGCTCTGAAGCATTTGGGCCAGTGCCTCGGACTTTAGAAGTCGACTCACTACCCTCTGGAGGTCATGATCCGAGAGCCTCGATGACCTAGAGGAGTGAGATCTGTGGCTCCGTTCAGACAGCAAGGGAGACGCTGGAGCCGAATGAACGGAGCCAAGGGATGGTGACCTCGACCTCTTTCTAGATGTCGGCTCCGATGGTCTGATCGGAGCCGACCCAGGAATCTCCAATACCTCGGCTCCAGCCGGAGCCGAGGGAACCACAGAAACTGTAGTCAAAGACTCATCGGCTCCAGCCGGAGCCGATGTAGCAGCAGGCTTCGAAGCCTTAGGCCTCGACTCAGACACTGGAGTCGAGGTCTTAGAAGCCTTGGAAGGTTTTCCCGATGAAGCAGTTAGGGAACCTTCAGGCTTGAGCAAACCCCTTAGGATGAGTTTGTTCTTTCTTTCCTGCAGGACTCTGGGGCTGAAGCCATGGCATACAGCACAAGAGTCCTGCAGGTGTAAAGGTCCCAGGCAGTACACACAAGAAGTGTGACCGTCTGTCAGAGACATTTTCTGACAGCACGAGTCACACTTCTTGAAGCCTGAGACCTTTGAATCCTTGGACATTTTCAAGGAGCCGAAGTGTAATCACCACACAGAAGACACACACACTGATTACACTATCAGAAAAAGTAAATTAAACTAAAAGCTAAAGAAAATTAGTTAGTTTATATTTATATAAAATAAATCCCTAAAAACACATACACACCACTATTAGGGAAAGACGGCCCGAAGGCCTAAGGAAAGAACTTAACAGTTCTTGTGGGAAAGGGGCTGGATAAGGGTAGAAAGGATAATATCCACTACACTATAACTAAAGAAGAAAAGGCTAAGCTAAAAAGGGGTTTGAGTAGTTATTAAAACTGATTAAATACCACTGACCTGAGCCGGTAGAAAAAACAACACCTCGATCGCTGTAGCGGCAAACGAGATCTGAGGTATTTCACGCCTAGCATTGTGGGATATAAGGGGGCCTCGAGCCGGTGGAACCAACTCTCGAGCTTTAGAGTGGCCGAGTCGGAGCCGAGGTCGGCTCCGAACCCATCCAGCAAGAATGAAGGCGAGATAGACAACTTAACATAAACTGTTTCCCTTTTTGAGACATTCTTGTTCTCATCAACTCCTCTTCACAGGCATGAATAAAAGAATCCACGGCTGGGTGGTTGAGGGGAACAAATGTGCTCGGTTTCTTGAGCATAATATTACTTTTAATGGGACATTTATCATTTCCATCCCCAAAAATATACTTCACAGTATGATTCCTTCCAAACATTCTAAGGTACAGTGCAAATTCATGATGTGTAGATTTGGTTGCAGGAATAAAGCTAAGACCTTTCTCTAATAGATCCATCTGAGAGTGAGTGAGCTGAATGTTCAAAATATTAACCACTAAAGAATTTGTGTTACTTTCCTTTTCTTTCTCTCTCTGCTTACAGATCTCCCTGTTCGAGAGACTTTGTTCATCATTAAAAAAGGAAGCTGCTCTGTGATGGTAACATGTTGTGCTCCTCTCTTAGGTATTGTTCCTAGTGGATGACCATTGGCTGTGTTCCCTTAAAACCTTTTCTTAAAAATAGACAAGCAATGAGCTATGCTCACTTATGACCTGTTTTCATTGCCAGAAACCTTAGGTATACTGACTTAGGCACTAATGTCCCAAATTGTTGAAATGAAATAAAAAGAAGCACCCTAAATGACCATCTCTCTTTTTATTTTTCACCTTTCTCTCTCAAATCTTGACTTTTATGCAGAGCTTGTTCTTTTAACTAGAACCTACTGAAAAGACTTTACTAATATTCCTTCTGAAATTCCTTCTGAAAATATGTCTGAGTGTCTTAGAAACGTCAAACTGTCATGTAGTTTTAAACAAAGTTTTAAATAAAGAGTTTTAACTTCAAGCTATGGAGGTGTGTACCAATGGACTAACTTGATTTGTTAACATTCATCATTCACTGTAGGTTGTTTCATTGGATGATACCAACTTTTAAACACGGAACCCAGCTTACCTACTTGGATCTGAAGAAGGCTTGAAAAAGCTGAAAGCGCTTGTCCATTGTTTACTTACTTCAGAAGGGCTCTTCACTTTTATGTTTGTTTATTTTTCTGTTTTTATGACATCCACATGTTTTAAAGCTGTGGAGTTACAACGCCACTTGACTTTTACAATAGCAAAGCTCTATATTTCATATATTGTGGATTCAATATGGTAAAAGCCTGTTATTGAAGTTGTTGTTTTGAAGCTGCCTTTTCGCCATTTTGGTTGTTTAACAAGTTTTGAATACTCAGATGAAATACTAATACTTGTGGTGCAACGCTCTTCCAATATTTACATTAAAAAGATAGGTTTGGACGCCACAGCCCTTCAGAGCTTTCGTGCCACCAGAGAGAGTGAGGGAAGCTGACCCCTTAAAGGATAATGCTAGCAACAAAAAAATAAATAAATAAAAGTTCAAACCCTGGCAATAACAACACACCAAGAAACAATGGTTCCCAGTTTGCAGTCCTCTCCGAACTTTGTTAGCCAGAGTCCCTTAGTGTTGGCCTGTACTTCATAGAAGTAGATGCCAAACAAGAGTGGTCCCAGGACTGAACCCGGAGGTACTCCACTTGTCTGGAGCTGGATTTGGAGTTGGCTACTTTTACAGTCTGGGTTCAGTCAGTAAGCCAGTTGGCAACCCATCGAGTGATGTATGGATTTATGCCCAGCTTAGTAAGTTTATCTATGATTCCAGAGTGGGGGATGGTGTCAAAGGCCTTGGCGAGGTCCAGATAGGCTGTGTGGACTGCCTTATCTTCGTCCACAGCTCTGGAGACAGATTTGAAGAAGTCAATCAGCTTCAGGAGACAAGATCGGCCCTTCACGAACCCAAATTGGGTGGGGTCCAGTGTTTGAAGGTTGCCAATGTCTGTTTAGAAGTTCCACGAAAATGCTTTCCTTGCCCTTGCAGATTTAGGTTTAGCTATAATTCCAGAATGGGGGATTGGTGTCGAAAGCCTTGGCGAGGTCAAGATAGGCTGTGTGAACCACCTTACCCTCATCTATGGCTTTGGTGACTGCCTCAAAGAAGTTGATCAGGTTCAGGAGGCATGATCTGCCTTTCACAAACCCGAACTGGGTGGGATCCAAAGTTTGGAGGTTACCAATGTCTTTGTTTACGAGTTCCAATGTGATACGTTCCATGGCCTCGCAGACCAGGCCAGTCAGGCTAATAGGGCGATAGTTCCCGGGATCAGTGTTGGCTCCCCCTTTGTGGAGTGGGATAAATGTTGCTGTACACCATTCAGTGGGCACAAAGCCTGATGTGAGGCTATGACTGAACATGGTGCTTAGGTGGGGAGCCAGTTCGTTCTGAAGTTTGTGTAAAATGCAGCCTGGGATGCTGCCGGTCCCATGGATGTTGTGTTTTATGTTCAAGGCTCACTAGTATTCAGAAAAAATTGGTAAAATTGGAAGGCAGTCAGCGAGGACTGTTCACAGACAGGGTGTGCCAGAAAACAACTTGGTCACCAGAAGCCCATTAGTGTCCATTTGGGAGGGGGCTGGAGGAAGGGATGTTGAACGATAAGAAAATCAGACAAAATGGATCTATTGTTTTGGCAAGTACTCAATTTTCGTATCCAGATCTATTTTCTGATTAAAATACGGGACAGGTTCCCAAGCTCTTATATCTGGGAAGTATCAAGGAAGGAGGTTCCTGAGAAGGGTGAACCCAAAAGAAGAACAATCTGGTATGTACATCCAGCTTGTAGTGAGACACAGAGGTGTGAAATGTTGACTAAGTTACTGCAACACAAATATCAAACAGATAATCTACTAATAAAGGTTGTTGATATGGCTCTTGCCCTTGTAGAATGAGCCTTCTGTTTAGACTGTAGAGACAAACCTTTTCTTTATTGTAAACAAAAGAAATACACTCTGATAACCATCCGAAGAGAGTAATCTTAGCAACCACTTTACCCAATTTAGGCCTTGCGAAGTCAACAAGCAGTTGAGCAGACTTTCTAAATGGTGTGGTCCTATGAAGCCAGTTGGTGACAGGCGTCCAGCATATGCAACATGTATTCACTTTTATTAGAAAATAGGAAGTTTATAGATTGGTTTAAATTAGCCTCAGGCGCCACCTTAGGAAGGAAAGATGCGTTAGTTCTCAAGAAAATTTTTTTTGTTTTTTGTTTTGTTTTTTTTTTAACAGACTTGCAAGAAAGCCTGCGTCTCTATAAATTGCATAGCTGAACAGCCGCCCAGAAACATAGTCTTCCAAGAGAGAGAATCTTCAAATCAACTGATGATACTGGTTCAAATGGTGATGCCTGTAGCATGATAGTAATACCCTGGGAGATCTTAGATCTCTGATAGGTGGTCACAGGAGAAAAATGCCCTTTAAAAAGGGCTTTGAGATTCATAAGGAAGCTATAAAATTATTTTTCTTAATGTGAAAGCTTGAAATAGTGGCCATTTGCATTCTGATATTGGAATAGCTACAGCTGCTGAGAAAAAGCTCAGACAAAAATTCGAAAATGGAAGCAGAAAATGGATCTAGACCTTTAATACTGTCCGAAAGGAAAACCTCTTCCATTTAGTATAGCAGATCTTCTTAGTGGACTGTTCTTAGGACACAGACAGGATTCTGACAACTGAAGTAGGGAGCCTGGCATCTCTGGCCAGGGATAAAACCGGCGGACCCAAGTGGATAACTTCATGAATTGCTTGTTTGGAGGAGACAGTCCAGGCAGGTGTGTTAACAGGTTTGGATACTGATCCAACATCAACTGTGGATGTACGAGTAGAGGCCATAGGAAAAGAAACCTTATCTGTTGGGGCTAGAAGGGGGTAATGAGGATCACTCTGGCCTTGCATGTTCTTGTTTTCTGAATTAATTTGTTCATTTAGACGAGACCTGGGGAACCACTGTGGACTACAGCATCCCTCAGTGACGGTCCCTACAGAGGTATAAGAGCAAAGTAACTTCTACATTTGTTGTTCAGGTAAGATGCAAAAAGACTGCAGCTAGGTTGGCCCCAGTGACGAAAAATCAAGGTTGTCACTGTTGGATTAAGGGATCACTCATTATGCATTAAGATAGGTCTGATAAATTTGTCCTTTAGCACACTGCAATGAACATAACAGGGACATCCAATCAGAAAATGATAAGACCTCGTTCAATGCCAAACTCATATGGCCTCACGACATAGGGGACAGGCACGTGTGCCTCCCTGTTTGTTGATGTACCAGACTACTGACATGTTATTTGGCTGTATAAATATCACACCCTTGGGGAGAACATCCTGAAATGCCTGTAATGCTTGGAGGTCAGCCCTCATCTCCAAGATATCAATGTAAAGGTTGGCCTCTGTGTGCAAACAAGTACCATGGACAGTCTTCCCTTTGAAATGCACCCACCACCCTAGAAGGGATGCATCCGTGGTCACTACAGCCTTAGGTGTTATCCATATGGAATGAACATCCTTCTGTCACTAAAGGAGATTTTATCCACCAGGAAATGTGTTGTCTGAAGAGTTGAGTGAGATGAATTTTCAATGTGCAGCGGATGAAGTTTTTGTACCCGGTAACCACTGGAAGTACTTGCATGTAAAATCTGGCTAATGGCACCATCGGGATTGTAGAAGCCATTAGGCCTAAAAGGCACAGACGAGTCTTGCCAGAGGAGAAGGATAATGGAGAACATGAGTGGCTATGAGGCGCAGGGAGGGAACCTTAGATTGAGGAAGCTTGACAAACTGTAATCGTGAATCCGGGTGGCATCTTATGAATTCTATTTGTCAGGTAAGGGGTAAAATGACTTTTGGTTAGGTTGACTGATCTCTAGATCTTGCATCAGATGAGCAAAAGGTCCCAAAGGTTCTCTAACCAGTCAATGGATGCAGCAGTTAGGAGCCAATCATCGAGATACGTAAAACATAATCTCCAGCAGGCAAAGATGCACTGCCACCACCCCCATCATCTTGGTAAACACCCTGTAAGCTGTGGTGAGACTGAAAGACAGTGCTCTGCATTGATAATGATTGGCCCACAGCCAGAAACAGAGGAATCTCAATGAATGCTGCTTTAACTTTACATGACTGAATATGCTCCATAGATCTCAAGGATGCATACAATCTTCCTTCCTCAGAAGGGGCAAAATGGACTGAATTGTGGCCATCAGGAATTTTATCTGTTTTACATATTGAAATGATTCTGTTCCAAGATGGGTCTGAGATTCCCTGTTTTTATGAGTACTAAAAAGAACCTCAAGAAGACTCTGGACCCTAACTGGTCTTCAGTAACCAGCTGGATAACTCGTTCCAGAAGCTTGGAAATTTCTGCAGCTGCAAGTTCTCATCGAAAGGGTGGAACATCAGAAACTTTCTTCTTCACAGGAGAAAGGAAAAATGGAATGGAATAACCTCTTGAAATTATGTTTAGCATCCAAGAATTCATGGTTATGTTTTGCCAGGTACCGAGACAAACTAGTGACCCCCCCCCCCCCCGACTGCCTCCAGAGTGAGGCAATTGGGCAACTCTTCATGGGTGCTGAAAAGGCGTTTTAGTAAAAGAACTGCAAAAGTCCTGGTTATGCAGTACACCTCTGCCTCTAGGGTGACATCCATTGTAGTTGCTGCCTCCTCTGCTACAAGAAGGTCTATTCACTAGGACTTCTGCAACAAGACCTCCGATTTACAGAAAGACATTTTCTTTACAGCCTACTGATTCCTGGAGCAGGTTCTCTGAGGGGTGGAAAAATGGATTCCCAAGGCAGACAGATTCTTAACATCTTGCTGCCTCCTAGTTAGAATGTATTTTACTTTTGGCCCAAATAAAGTAGAGCCATTGAAGGGGACACTGACGAAGGAAGTCAAAGTTTTCTGCAAAATCATGGTGATTTCAGTGCCTGCTGTTCTAGTCATGCCATCAGCTGCATTAGAAAGCAGTCACATGGCTACACTGGAAGCAGACTGAAGGGTAGAAAGCTGAGGATCCATGGTACTCTGAATATCCCCAGGCAGGTTACTCAAGAGAGACCTGTAAAGCTCCTTAGTCAAGTCTCTCTGAAACCTCTAACAAATTCACCCAGGAAAGATGGAAAACAGCAATCCACAGCTTCGATGCCTAAAGTTTAATGGGAATAACACAAACGCCTTCTGCTTACGTAAACTAGGTAATTCAGGTCTCTAACGTAAACTAGGTAATTCAGGTCTCTAAGTGCAAAAGTCACTTAAGTGTATGTCCATTTCTCAAAATGATCCATCTTCCCAGACCCCCAATTAGAGGGATGGACTGAGGAAGTTTCCTCTGATAGCTGCTTTTTAGGGGCTGCTGCCACCACCACTGCATTCACCTGAGGACCTTTGCTCCACTGCTTTCTCACGTTTGGTGCTGCCATATTCTTATCTTTTTTTGAGAATGGGTCCCACCTCGTCAGGGTCCTTTCATGATCAGTCTAGAACCATGAAATCAATGAGCGGGTCAACAGGTGGTACCACCCAGTATGATGTTAAGCCAGAATCAAAGTTTTCCAAAAACACAGACTCATCTGGTGAAGTGTTATCTGTGGACCATTCTTCCTCTCTCTGCTTAATCAATTAAAGGATCTCACCAAAGCAGACGTCTTTTGAGGGGGATATAGGGGAGCCTTCACTGAAAGACTCTGGAGAAAGGTTTATGCTCTTCAGCTTGCACACATTTCTTATGAGACAGTTCTGGTGGGAGATTGGATGTTTCCAAACCAGACTAAGTTAACGCAGCACCTAGCCAGAGATGCCTGTGGGACAGACTGTCCCTGTCTGACAGATGGATGGGAAGTTGAAGCAGATTTCACCTGGGATTCAGAGTAAACTGAGCTGGATGGATGAGCACTCTCTCATGGCATCAACAGGACTCTCTCAAAAGTCTTTCAAGGACACCTTTGGCTCTGTAGGTCTCCACCTATCCTCAGACAGAAAAGAAACCTCAGAACCAATGAGTCTCAACCAAGAAGCTGATCCTGGTTCCAAGCTATCAAGTGCCGAGGCACCAAGGGGAAGGGAAGACTCTGATAACTTAAGTACAGAGTCTCTTCCGGATCGGAGCATATTGGATTTAAAAGAGGAAAGGAAGCCAGAGTTGAAATAACTTGGAATGTTGGCTCCAGCAAAGGTTCTCGGAGATCAGATGCAAATTATTGAGGTCCAAAGGACAGACTGGGACCAAAGAAGGAAAAGCAGGTGTAGTTGGCCCAAGACTCCACACATTTCCAGAATATGGTACTGGGAGAACACAGAGCTCGATCTGCATTCTAAGAAACTTCCTCACCATCCTGTTAACAACTTGCTCGATCAGGTTTCTAGATGACTGAGTAGAAGCCGCCACCAAAGGTGGTCTGTAATACCTCCACTCCTGGAGGATGGGTGAATGTAGTAACAGGACCAAGGTGGCGGCAGATGGATACGGGAGACATTCAGCTCCCTGACCATCGAGGAACCTTGGGATCAGACTCTGAGAATGTTAGATCTGGGGAGTGCTTCCTTTATCTTTCCTTTGTCTTTCTTCTCATTTCTTTTTTTTCTCTTGTTCCTTGTCCTTCTGTTAGTCTTTTGGCATCTTGTCCTTCTTTGCTGTGGAAGTAGATGGTATTGCAGACCCTCTCTGGGGAGGAAGAAGTCCCTTGACAATGAGTTTCTGAGTCCTGGTCTAGAGAGCCCTAGCACTAAATGAAGCACAAAACTGACACAGAGTGCCAAGATGGGGAATGTCCAAACAACAGACACAAAGTGAATGTGGATCCATGGGGGAGCTTGTTTCTACATTCAGTACACTTTTAAAAATCTATTATTTACTATCACTGAAAACTAAACACAAAAACTAACACACTTTGTAAGAGAATATTACAATAACACACTATCCTAAACTTATGAAACACTATGTCGTGGTCTATATTACCATATCGACAGGGCTGTTCATCGAATGCCCTTATGTCAACACATGTACACCGAAATACCTAAATGTCATATGGCCACAAAAGCAATTTTTTCCCCAGGGAAGAAAAAAAAAATCGCTGGGCCAACAAAAAAACAAAACAAACTGACAGACACAATGAAGTGGGGGGCTTTGCCCCCAACACCCCCTCCCTACTTAAATATACCAACTCTGAGATCGCACTACAGTGGAAGAAATGGCAAATTCCCAACAACAGCCCAACAATTCTTTTCCCTGGGGGGGGATCGTTTTTGTGGCGGTTTGACATTTCAGTATTTCGGTGTACATGTGTCGACGCAAGGGCGTTCAATAAACAGCCCTGTCAACATGGTAATATAGACCCTATATCGATACTATAAAGTACTATAAAAGTGAAAAACAACACACAATTATCCGTACTACCATAATATCTAATAGACTAAGTATTTACCTGACCTTAAATCTAATTTTTAATGCTAACATAACTATATACCCAATAAAACTGGAGAGGAAAAAAAAATTGCTCAGTAGAGGGAGGTGTGAACTATTATAAATAATATCACAAAAAAGGATACAGCAGTGGCGAGCCATTGTAAACATGTCCAGATTCTTCAGGTGGCAGAAGAGATCGGAGGTATTGAGCTGGAAGTTTAGGGAATTATGGGTAGGAGGAGTCACAGCTCTGGAAATGAGAAGCTTCACAGGAGCTGTGGCAAAGTCGGATCCATTCGGATCTGACAACTCATAGATGAATCAGTTGAAAATAGACAACACTGGATCATGTGTTTTTCTGACTGAAATATTATTTTGCAGACATTTAACAAACTGAACATATACAAAACATTCATTTAGTCATTTTTTGATAACCATAACCAGCTGTTGCAGTGTCTAAAAGGAAAAGTGCAGAAGGCAGACAGGATGCAAGTCCACTGCACGCACACACACACACACACACACACACACACACAGGCGTACAAAGAATGCATACACTTATGGGTAAATTTGAAAAATCACTAAATACACCTACTGAATGCCTTTGGGATAGATGTGGGAGGAAACCAGAAATCCTGGCAAAAACCCGCACATAGAAAGGGTATCTATACTCTACACAGACACCCTTGCTGGAACTGGAGAAGGAAATACTGTTGAAGTAACAATGGTAGCTATACACCACTATGACGCGCTTTCTAAAAATCCAAATTGTAAAAAAGATTATTAATCACTTTCACTGCTTTTGTTTCCTGCATTGAAATATATACAATGCTAATTTTGAAAAACAAATACCACATCATAAAAATGAAATTTCAAATATTTATATTAAATAGCCTACAAGCTATAAAATAAGCATCAGGTATCTATCATTCTTGAAATATTTGGCATTAAAATAAATCTGCCACTATCTATAATTTTTCAGTTACTAATATTTTGTAGATGTGCTGCTTTTCCTTCAAAAGTTAGCCATTGTGTATATTCCAACTACTGTGTAAATTGTTTTGGGAAACTTTGCATAAAACTTGCCCTTGAAATCACTAAGGCATTAAATCAATTGAATAAAACTTCATCTTTAAGAAAAACAAACTTCATTCACCACTAGTTGATGTGACAATCTATAAAATTCAAACGGTATACTTACCATTTCCCAGAATGTTAAGAGAATGTGTTCGAAAGCCACTTTCAACAGACTCCAGTGATAGTGTTGTGTGTGCAAGGAGGTGATATTTAGAAGCACTGATGAGAGGAAGAAACAAGGAATTATACAAAGTGTGCTTTCAAATTAAATTTTAAAGAATAAAAAATAAATAGCACAATTGACTGCAAAGCTTAATACTGTGCTAATTGCCAAGACTGCATTCAACAATTGCAAGTTCTTTCATAAAGTCACAGATTAAGAAAGTGATTGAATTTTCAATGCATACTACTGTTTGCTGTATGCCAAAAATACATGATTCACAATTTAAATCAATTATAATGCACTGGAAGAGCAGCATTCTTGAAAGAAAATATGCTACTATATAAACATATGAACAAATTCTTAATTAAGCTTGCTTAACTTCTCCTTATGATGTACAGATATATATTTATTAGCAAGCAATGCCCCTACTCAAACCATAAAATTATGAATGAAGGTTTTAATAATTAGCTACAACATCCTCTTTTTCGCTCCTATATCAAATATTAGTGTTGACTATTAGCACCACACTCCAGCCAGATAGATTATACTGAACTGCTGTATCCCCTAAAATAGTTTGCACAGCTTTACACATCCACTCTAACCCTGAGTGACAAAGAATACACAGCGAGCTGAAGCGGACAGCCTCAGACTATCATCATTGGGCTGGCTGTAAAATTACCAGCTACAATTAACCAAGTGCTTAGTAAATAAATCTGCAGCATCGTGGGGAACTTCAAAATCATCCACTATTGTAATGCATCTAATGGATGATCCGACCTATTTAATCTTCCCCTGCATATATTACTGAAAAATAGTTTTACTTAAAAACCAGAGCAGTTTCATTAAAAATAAATTGGAGGAATATTAGTGGTCAAGTGGTTAAGGTGATGGACTACACTCAAAAAGTTTTGTTACTGTTCTGATTCTTCTAAATAATATGTTGGCTGCTTAATTAGCATACAGAATTTTAAACATTTTCACATAAGCTCTGATGTTATAACCATTATTTGGTTTCTTGCCTGTCAATCGACTATTTATGCCTGGACTGATTATTAAAGAAGACTTACAATGGACTGGTCTTGCTGCTATGCATCTCGGGGTATTACACTTCAATATAATAATCTCATATATAAAAGAAGGTCTTGACTACAAATTATGCAAGTATCACTTTCCTGTACTTCCCATCATCATTAACGTTTACTGGCAATCTTTCCACCACCCCCTTTAAACAACCAGTTCCTCATTTCTTGTGCCATCAATAACCACTTTCATTCTATTTGTGTACATGGTGTTTTCCTGCAAACAAGAAGCACAAAAAGGCTGCCAAAAAAACAATACTCCAAAAAAGTAGCAAGCAGGCAAAGAGAGTCCACAGTAGGAAAGCCAACGTCACTATAAGGTACTCGATGCTGTAAAATATACTCCAAAAGCAAAACTGCACAATAGAGAAACAGAATTTATCATATTTGTGTTTTTCAGAGTCAATGGTGAACATTAAGTCAGAAGTAACAGTTTCATTTAGTTTAAAAATATCCTGTTGTAAAGTTTTAATTTCAATATCATTTCTTTTAATAATAGCTCTGACAATGCCAAATCCACACTCATATTTTAACCAATTCGGAGTGAAAATCACTCCCACTAACAACATTATTTGGGTATTTATGTACCCGCAAAACCTTAGGTACAATCTGCTTTTTAAGGTTTTCCTGCAAACTACTGCTTCTTCTCAGATTAGAAGCTATTCGGGTCTCAACTTCTCTGTGCAAAAGTTCTAGACAAACCAAGAAATTGAGGGGCCCAAAAATAGACATTTTAAATATTGTTCTTATAAACCTAGAAATTTGATAAAATTGCTCTTATAAACCTACAATTTCATAAAATAGTGGGTTTTGCATGCATTTGTATGAAGGATATGAAGTCTGAAACTCAAATGACTTAGTGACTTCAATCCTCAATGATGCGAGAGGAAGCCATAAATTCAATGTAGTTTGTCCAAAAAATTTGAGGCAAAAATCTGGACATTCTATGAAAATCTAGACAGTTGAGTGGTATGTAGCTGTTGCACTCCTAGGCATTTTTGGTACCAAACACATTATAGCTTACTATTAGTTCTTCTAATCCTGTGTTAAGGATTCAGAGATGTTTTAACACCCTCATCAATTCTTCCATGAAAATCATTCCATGTATCATGCTGTCCATTACCAAGCTAGTGAAAAATATTTGGTGACCTGTATCACATACCACAGCCTAAACAAAAACAAGTACTGCCTAAGATGGAGTGAACAAAAATCAGTGTCCCCCAACTGAAGCAAGTAAATATTTTTAGAAAGAAAACTATTGTAGAGCTAAATCACCTTACAGATGCATCTCCTTGTGCACAGGAATACAATGCAACTTCCGTTGTTAAACTTCCATATTCTTGCTGCTAGAAACAAACACAGCAAATACTTGAGAATGCAAACAGAAGGGTTTTTCCATAAAGAAGAAAAAAAACATCTCAGCACCAATACTTGCAGGCATCAAATCACATGCCATCCCCATAACCTCTCCTTTATCGCAGATCAGTTTCATAGCCACAGATCTCACCCCCCCAAAAAAAATCAATCGATGACTACATATAATGAAAACATTTCATTAACATTTATGTCATAAATGTTCTTTGCTACAGTTATTCTCCTTAGTACACAAACATGAAACAACAGAACTACAAACAAACCCTGAAGAAATCAGAAGGAAGTAAGAACTACACCTCAGAATGTGCAGATACCATGAAAACTCAGTATAACAGTTCTAATTTCATTAAAATTAACAAAGTTAAATGAATGACCAATAGAGAGAACGATGACTACCCCAGACTACATAAGGGCTACCAAAATTAACTTTGCCACATCCATTCTGGCCATTTATACTCCATTTTTCTTTGCATGGGAGTTAAATCCTTTTTGTGGCAAACAAATGTATCCCCCTGGCTGTCTCCACATTTTTGTTTAGGTTCTGGAAGCCAATAGAATACAGCCTCTAGTTGTGACACTTTGGGAACATTTAGCTGATTTACTACAGTCGTTAGATAAGAAGGAATGGATGATTCTTAAAAGTGAAGACGTTATTTCCCACACTGTTACTGAAAATTTCCATAAATGGTTTCACCTTGGTTGCTTACATAAATAACGGGGGTCATAGGATCAGAGGAGATTACTAGCATAATGACCCTGGGGCCCTTACAAGCCTAGCCAAGAGTTTATTCCCAAAAAAGAAACCTCAATCAGTGCCCGTCTCCCCTGTCAAGGAGGGACACAGGTGGAACCCACTAAGCCAAATGTGTGGTTTCCCATCCACTCATCAAGGTTGTGCTTGAAGAGGGTCAGACAGTTCGAATGAGACAGACTGACGGTCTGATCTCACCAGTTAAGAACTTACTATGGGGGTGGTGCAACAGTCTCCCATATTGGTAAGAATCAAGTCTAGAATGCTATCCCCCCCCCCATGTGGGGGATGAGACAAGCTGGTCTACTGCATTAGAATTGATGAAGTCAAGGAATCATTGGGTGAGTGCATTAGAGCATGAATAGTTCACCCAGTTTATGGTGGGGTAGTTGAAGTCACCAAGGATCAGGGTGTTAGGGGGTACCTTGATGGAGTCAAGTAGGTCCAGGTAGGAGGAGTGGGTGTCCTGAGTCATGGAGGCTGGGGGTCTATAGCTGGCTATAACTTGGATGGGTGTCTTGCCAATTATTACTTGCATCCAGAGAAGTTCTAGTGCATCATGCTGGCAAAACCAGTCTGGAAGTGTGCTAATGAAAATAGAAACTCCACAACCCCTAGTCTTCCCGACCTCATTTTGGGGTCGGAATGTGTGGAATGAGGTATAACCTGTTAAGGCAGCGGTGGTCTCCACAGCCTTGAACTAACTTTCTGTGACTGCATCGATTTGGCATCATCCAGTGCTAGTAGAGCTTCCAGTGAGTGCATTTTCAGGTTAAGGCCCATAACATTAAGCAGCATTGCCTTCAATTTGCTTTTTTACAGATCCTTTATGCTGAAAACAGGAGTGCTGTTCATAATTCACTTTCAGGCTTACTGATTGCCAGGTTGTTTTGGAAATCCATAGGGTAGGATAAGCGATAGAATTTCCTTCGGGTCTATTTGCTTTCTGATCATTGAAATCTTCCAGGTTCCTTGTACCAGGAAAAGGTGGTGTGGGTATCCTAAGCCAGATCTGACAACAGCAGTTAGTTTGCTTGCTGTCTAGAACAACAAAGCCTATCACCAGATTCCTTAGTACCTGCTGGGACCACCAGTTTCCACTGAATTCCTCCTTGACAGAGTGGCTAAAAAACAGGGATTTGCACAGGGGATGCCAATATTGCTCTCAAAGGCATTTCAAGCATCACTGGTATCTTGTGTGTATCCTGGCCAAGGCATTAGGAGGAAAGAAACGGACACACAAGTGCAGATTTCTCAGAAATATCTCTGATGATACTGTCTTTTTGTGACTGAGCCCCCAAAACAGCTGTTGTGTAAGACTTTGGCCAGCTGTAGAAACCGCTTTTATTGTACAGCTTCCAGTGTTTTTTCTTTTTTTTTCCTGGTAAATGGGTGAGTGAGTATATTCAGAAAAAATCCTAGGTTTAAGAGGCAATGAATAATGCATCCTATGTCTCTCGTTTTGCTCCTGCAGATGTCCGGATGACACCATCAGCCAGACAAAGATAAAGGTAAATGGGTTTGTGAAAGGCAGATCATGTCTGCTCAATCTGATAGACTTCTTCAAAGCTGTCACCAGAGCGGTGGATGAAGGCAAGGCTGTTCACACAGCCTACCTCGACCTAGCCAAAGCCTTTGACACCGTCCCACACTCTGGAATCATTGATAGGCTTACTGATCTGGGCATTAACCCGTACATCACTAGATGGGTTGCCAACCGGCTCACTGACAGAATCCATACTGTGAAAGTAGCAGACTCCAAATCTGACTACCGGGCAGTTACAAGTGGAGTCCCACAAGGATCGGTTCTGGGTCCTCTCCTGTTTGGTATCTACTTCTCTGAAGTTCAAGCCAACACCAAGTGACTCTGGTTAACCAAATTCGTGGATGACTGCAAACTGGGGGCTATTACTGATTCTCAAGCTGATGTGGACATCCTACAAAAAGGCTTAATGGAAACGAGTGGTGCCAAAACTATGGCCTTAGGCTCAATGCCAAAAAATGCTTAGTCATTCCCTTCGGGAAAAACACAGTGCGCACAAACTACTATATCAAAGGGAACCCACTTAACTCTGAAGGTGTTATAAGGGATCTAGGGACACAGGTAGATGGGAACCTCTCCGACAACCACTTCACCACTGTAGTTAAGAAGTCCTTCTACGTAGCACATCTCATCACAAAAGGTTTCTCATCCAGGAAAAAAGTCATTATCTCTCTCTACTCGTCCCTAATCAGACCCATTATAGAGTACAATGCCCCATTTGGCATGTACCTCACTAGACACCTCCAACAGCTGGAAAGGCCACAGAAGTTCCTCACTAAGAGGATCTTAGGACTCAAACACATGCTTTATGCAGACAGACTTAAAAAACTTAAAGTACACTCAGTCTCATATCGCCTACTTAAGAAGCGATCTCTGCTCGACATACAGAGCCATGTCTGACCCAGTTTTGCTAGACATGCTTCATCTGAAAAAATCCCAATCCCTCCGTGCTACTCACTCCAAAGACCTCAACCTTATCACCTTAAACAGAACCTGCTGGATGGATAGGTTCTTAGCCCAGACACTTCCTATACTATGGAATAAACTCCCCATTCACTTCAAGCAGAGCACCTCACTAGCCCTCTTCAAGAAAAATCTTGAGGAGTGGATGGGAAATAGGAAATTCACTCTGGGGATCACTTCAATTGCATTGCTAGATAGGGGCACAGGGAATTAACGTCTGGTAAGCTAGATGACTGGGAACACTATTGGGCTAGGCTTGCATTGGCTCCAGGGCCGTTAGCCCAGTATTTACCTATGAACCTAAATGTAGACTCCCTTGGTATACAAGATGGCCACAAGTTGGTGTTAACCATTAAATAAAGACTCTGGGCACACTGCACAAACTAACGGGCGGGCAAGCAAGTCTACTGAAATACAATGTCTTGTTATGAACCTCAGAATTTGTTTATGCACGTATGCATTCTTTAAAGCTATGGTCAAAAAAGGCTTGTGAAGAAAGTGGAAGGAGCAGTGTTTGGATGGTAAGCACACTGAACTCAGGAACCTCAGGAAATCTGTTTGGCCTGGAAAGCCGTAGAACAGGCCTCCAAACTCATATCTCTATTTGGGACCAGAAAAAGCCTACAATTATACCCCTTTGTTTTTGCAGGGGGCCACTCTGTGGCTCTTATCTGAAGGTACTTGAGTTAAGACAGGTTTTATTTCCTTCTTTTCTCAAGGAATGGGGGACATTTCCCGAAGAGAAGAAAGACTTTGCATTCTATTTTGTATTAAGAAGAAATTATTTACCTTGCCATTTTGCACAGTTATTGTACACGTTAAAACCATAATCTACATTCCAATTGGTCTTTGGCCCATATGTAGCAATCGCAGAACTAAGAAAAATGATTCCATTTGAACCAGTAACGTCGACTCTTAAGAGTGCGGGCAGGGTGTCCAATACTGCTCACTGGTACCTTTGGGGGAGGGGTCCCTATCCCCACTACTTTGTTGTGTGCCTTAGCCTCTGACACTTCTCCATGCCTGCTTCTTTTCAAGGGCTCTGTTAAAATTCTGCTGCCTTTGACTGTGATTATAGAAAGGATATAATTTGGCAGGAAAGTTCCTAGCCTGTTAGGGGATTCGCAAAAGAAATAAACAATTTAACAGACCATAGTCTTGTGCTCCCCTTCTAGTTTTTTTAGAAATTTCTTGTGAAGGTAATCAAAGGCAAGTTCTAGTCAGAGAGGGAGGCCTTTAGCAACTGTCCTTTATTACTTAGCAAAGAGGGAATCCTGAACCACACATACGTTTTTTGTTTCTATGATTATCATTGTACAGCAAAGGGAGAAAAGTATTGCTGGAATTGAATTCATCCTCAAGTCTTGGCGAGTACCTTCATGAGGTGGACCCTATTTTTCACATAAACTCACCAAGATGACACCGATAGATAGACTGTATTTTATATAGCATACATCATGGACAGACGTAGGCTAAAAAAAATAAAATAAAGACCGCTGAGTGCACAAAAGTCCCAGGATAAAAAACTGCCCAATTCTAGTAAGCGCACTGGTACCAGGAATGGAAACAAATTACAGTGTAGAATCCTCAAGACATGGAAATATTCCTACAATGGGGCTAGGCCAGGCCCAGGAGGAGGATGGCCACCCTGTTCTAGAAGAAAGTAGCAGTCCACAAAACTCACAAAAACCAATAGGCCAAAAAAAAAAAAAAAGAGTCAGAGACGATAGAGTGGACTATTAAGGACAAGAACAAAATTATTGTTACTTTTATGCAAATAGCCTAGAACTTCCAGACAAAGACGCACGAAAAGAGTAATAGAGAAACTGGAGGAAAGAAAATACTTCCACAAGAAAACTGTCAGAAGCCTCAAATAAAAAAAAAATGTGTGTCCATTAATATAACAGATCCAAGAAAAACACTGTGTAGACCAAGAAACCTTGTGCCGTTTGGAAAAATTGACGGAGGAAGTGCAAAAATTTAAAGAACAAAATTTAGAGACGTTTGATGGGTATAAAAAAAGAAATATGGACATGGGAAAGAAAGAAATCTGATATGGTGCTATATTTATGCAAAGGAGAAAGCCAAAATAATCAATACAAAAAAGGCAGCCCCAAAGATATTTGAAGAGAAATATAGGCAAAGGCATCCTGATAAAACATTTTACAATAAAAAAAAAGATCACAAAGAGGGAATGTAGAACAGATTAGCCAAGTAGAACTTAAAAGCTGAAGTTATGGAATATTTGCGAAGTAAAGGATTCGGTGCAGAAAGTCTAACACAGGTCATATCACAGCATGATGAAATAACTAGTCCCTAAAATAAGGAGAAACAAGAGGCGTAGGCAACATCTGAAGAAGAAATATAGACATGGGAAAGAAAGATTTAATATAGTGCAATACTTATGCAAATGAGAAAGCAAAACAAATCAATGCAAAAAGAGCAGCACCAAAGAAAAATACAGGCAAAGGCATCTAGATATGGAAAATTTCACAATACAAAAAATAAGAAATCAAACAGGAAAAGTAGAAAAAAGGATTAGTAATTGAAAAGTTAAAGAAATAGAAACTGAGGTTATGGATTACCTGCAAAATGAAGGATTTATTATAGAAAATGTAACTCTGATAACACAACAGGATAGAGCAATGGACACCCAAATTAAGGAGAAAACAGTGGAGCAGGAAGCATCTAATCAGTTGACATATGAAGATAATTTGGAGCCTACCACAGGAAACCAGAACTAAGGTTCGGTTGGAGCTATACAGCAAGGGAAAGAAAAGGAAACTGTGGTAACTCAATGTCGGGGAGTGATAGACCAGTGATTTCCCATATGAAAAAGCAATACATGACACAGGGTGAAACTAAAGAGAACATGGAAAAGGAAGAAGTTCTGAAATTTCTACAGAACGCCTAAAGGAAAGTGAGAACAAAGAATGTACCCTCAGTTCAGAAGAAAATCATCTAAGAGAAGAGTTGGATAGACACATTAAGATCAATGAAAGAAATAGACTGCAGAAGGTCAATAAAACCCAAAAACATTAGAAGTTTGATAGGACAAATGAACAGAGTAATCAGGATTGCCCATAGTGATGCATGCAACAGAAGTAAACAGGATACATCACTGTGCAGCTAAGTTAACAGATAAAAGTCCCACCACAAGAACACAGGATAGGAAGGGAAAGAACATGGAGAAATCAAATGCCATCACGGAAGTATTGAATAAAGAACACTATAAAGCAATTAAGACAAGAAGTGTCACTGTTAGAAGAGTACAGAAGAGGGAACAGATCAACAAAAATACTCAAAGATAAAATGTGATAAAATCAATATGCAGTATTACAGTAGGACAGGATGTATCATGCACTATTGCAAAATCTAAACTAAAAATATCAGCACAGGCAGAAAAACTTAGAAGGCACACACATAAATATAAAGGAAAAGTACAAGATAAGCAATTTATTGATGACCCAAAAATTTTTTTAGAGAGAATTGGGAAACAAAGTAAAAGGAATTGAAAGACCATCAAAAAAAATGAAAAGGATACATTTTGGAGAAATGTATGAAGATTCTGTGGAACATAAAGATGCTAAATGTATAGAAGTAGTAAAAGAAAAAAAAAGTTTGACTGTACAGGATATGAAAGAGCTATACCAATACGCTATCCGGTCTTGAGATGCCTGTAGCCCTCACAACTGGTACCAAGAAAGATAAGAACTGAAATTTCACTAAAGTTGCTGTATAAAACTTATTTTAATAAAATAATAAAAGCACATGAACAGCACAATTTAAACACATGAACCGCACAAATTGAATTCAGTTAAGCGCTTTCACCCGCTGTATTACGGGCTTCCTCAGAACTGAATGTAATAATAAAAACGGTAACAATTTAAAAACTTTTTGGCGCCAATAACTGGGCTACAATTTAAAGTAACAGACATATACCTAATAATGTAACAGTAACCAATATCCTAATATGTCGCACTCTACCTAGATGAATAAATTAAAAATATAATTCTCTTTGCGATAATCATCTATAAATATTAAGCAGTGGTTTAATAGAAAAAAAATAGTTTAATCCCGGAAACGTTGAAGCATCAGTTAACAACTGCCACCACATTTCTTTGTATAACAAAGTTGTTTTTAAATCTCCACCCTGGGATTAATCTTAACACTGTCAATTATAGCAAATTTAAATATATAACTAACACCAAATCTTTGAATATGCCTATACAAGGCATTTTTCTCATTCTTCTTCTTTATGCAATATAGTCATAGATCTGCTTATTGAACTGCCTTTCTGTCTTTCCTATGTAAAAGGCGATATATATATATATATATATATATATATATATATATACAGCAATTAGCGATGTATATTATGCCTTTGGATTTGCAGTTCCCTTGCTTAAATTTTATATCAGTCTTATTAACATTATTTAATTTTATACCTTCACCTTAGATAGATAATCGACCCGCCATTTCGCCCCATAGTATCCGGCAGTCGGTCCAAAACCTTCCCCTTGGCAGTTGCAGTAGATGTCTCTTTGAAACATATATATAACAAAATTCCACATCTTGTGAAAGATTCATGGGAATTTTTGAAAAACTTTCCCATCAATTTATATAAGGAAGACATCAGATTTGTCACCATTGATGTTATCGACTTATTTTCTTGTATACCGAAAACTGAGGATTTAAATGCATTTGCTGACAGCATCAATAAGAATGCTGAAATTAAATGGGATAAAGCATGCCTTCTCATAGATATGAGTATAGTCCTTGAACATAATTATATTTTTTATGAAGGGGAGTACTTCAAGCAGACCAGGGGTGTAGCAATGGGCTTGTGCCCCCATTTTTGCAAACCTGGTAATGCTGGAATGGGAAGAATCCATAATATTCCAGAGTGTATATATGAAATACATCAAGTACTATTCAAGGTTTTTGGATGATATCTACAGTTTATGGGAAGGTACCTTGAAAAATCTCCAGGAATTCTTAACATATATAAATTCTAGTAGTAATTATTTAAAATTTACTTCGAAAAACAGTAAGGATGGTTTGGCTTATTTAGACACCTGGATTTACAAAGATGGGAAAAACTTTCAGTCGAGAATATACAGGAAAGGTACATTTTCAAACAACTACCTTGAATATTCTAGCAACCACCCCAAAAAATTGTTAATGAATATATTTAGGGGGCAACTAATCAGAGCCATAAGGATGACTTCTTTGTATAGTGATATGGTGGAAGAAACAGAATTTACCACATCACTATTTCTTGAAAGAGGTTATGATGCTCGAATGATGTTTAAAGTAAAAAAGCAGGTGGAAAAGGAGTGGGAAGTAAATATGTCCCATTATTAGGTTTAAATGAAAATAAAGAATATGGAGTTGATTGTTCTAACAAACAGGTAGTGAGATCTATAAATTTTAGTAGAGCTTGTGTCATACAATATGGACCTTATTCATTTAAAATTAAAGATATTATTACGTCGAATTGGGAAATAATTTTGGCTGATGAAGAGGTTAGGAAGATTGTGGGATGTTACCCTTTATTTGTAAACAAAATGGGGCCAAATATCAAAAAATACTTGGAAAGAAGTCCATTAGGTCCAAATCTTATCAGTAGACACACTAAGAAGTGTGGCATGTGTAATTTATGCCACACCATTAATGAAGGTGAAGGTATAAAATTAAATATTAATAAGACTGACATAAAATTTAAGCAAGGGAACTGCAAATCCAAAGGCATAATATACATCGCTAATTGCTGCATATATGTATATATATATATATATATATATATATATATATATATATATATATATGGCCTTTTACATAGGAAAGGCAGAAAGGCAGTTCAATAAGTGAATCTATGACCACTTATATTGCATAAAGAAGAAGGATGAGAAAAATGCCTTGTATAGGCATATTCAAAGATTTGGCGTTAGTCATATATTTAAATTTGCTATAATTGACAGTGTTAAGATCAATCCCAGGGGTGGAGATTTCAAAACAACTTTGTTATATAAAGAAATGTGGTGGCAGTTGTTAACTGATGCTTCAACGTTTCCGGGATTAAACGATTTTGTTTCTATTAAACCACTGCTTAATATTTATAGATGATTATCACAAAGAGAATTATGTTTTTAATTTATTCATCTAGGTAGAGTGCGACACATTAGGATATTGGTTACTGTTATATTATTAGGTATGGGTCTGTTACTTTAAATTGTAGCCCAGTTATTGGCGCCAAAAAGTTTTTAAATTGTTACCGTTTTTATGATTACATTCAGTTCTGAGGAAGCCCGTAATACAGCGGATGAAAGCACTTAATTGAATTCAATTTGTGCGGTTCATGTGTTAAATTGTGCTGTTCATGTGCTTTTGTTATTTTATTAAAAGAAGTTTTATACAGCAACTTTCGTGAAATTTAAGTTCTTATCTTTCTTGGTACCAGTTGTGAGGACTACAGGCATCTCAAGACCGGATAATGTATTGGTATAGCCCTTTCATTCATTTGGTTCAGTTGTCTTGGCTACACCAAACCGTTGGTTTTTTACAATGTACAGGATATGAAATGGACAAAGTAACAGCAAGAGAGATTGAAGCAAAGTTAAGAAAAGCCTCTAATTGGAAAATCCCAGGCCCAGATGCATTACCTAACTTCTGGCTAAAATTGTTAACATCTTTGCATGAAGATTTATTCAGGAGTAAGAAAGAATAGTTGTGTAAAATCTTACCATAACCATAGATGTCCTGAACTTCAATGTTGCTGTATTCTGTACTCTTGGGTTTCCTCCTCTTGCTACCCGAACATCTGGCCACTCTTCAAAAGTTTGCAGTCACTGGAAAGTGTGTGAGGACGTCAAACATGGCTAGACAAATGTGGGTAATAAAAGTGACATTTGCACGCACCATCCCTCACAACTGAGCACTGCAGTCGAACCCCAGTCCCAGGACCACCTGTGCAAGTCCTCTGCCATCCAAGAAGGGAAATTTAGGATAACAGGACAAGCAGGATGGAGGGAAGGAATACTGCAACATGGAAGAGAAGGGCATCTATGATTATGGCCAAGATTTTCCACAACTTTTCTATGCCCTTCTATTATCATGTTGCAGTACTCTGTACTCTTGGGCGAGTGCCAAAGCTCATTGTGAGGAAGAGGATGGTGGCCTACAGCTATTCTCTATGAATCCATGGGAGGACAGCCCTGGTGAATCCCACCCTGGACCTAGAGATCTGATCGAACTTGTAATGTTTAGTGAATGTGTGTACAGAAGTCCAAGTAGCTCCCTCTAGGATACAGGAGGTGTCCAAACCTTTGAAGAAGGCTCCTGAAGATGCCATTTTTCTAGTGGAATGTGCTTTAACCTTGCCCCCTAATGATTTTCCATAGTGAGCATAGCAGAAGGTGATAGCCCTGGATATCCAGACTAAGATAGTTTGTTTTGTTACTGCTTTTCTCAGTGACCTGGGGTGGAAGGAGACAAACTGGTCAGACTTTGATGGACTTAGTTTTGTGAAGGTAGAGTCTAAGTTGTCTGTGCACATCAAGGGAGTGTAAGACTTTCTCACTGTCCCCCACAGGGTTGGCAAAGAAGGTAGGGAGGTGGATGACTTGGTTCAAGGAGAGCTCATTGACCACCTTGGGCATTAAGGATGGGTTGGTTCTAAAAGTTACCCTGTCCTTGTGAAAGATGAGAAAGGGGGAACAGTCATGATGGCTTGTAACTCAGATACTCTCCTAGACGAAGGTAGGGCCACCAGGAGTACTGTTTCCCATGTACAGAATTTGAGGGAAGCCTTAGATGCTGGTTCAAAGGGAGCTACAATCAGCTTCTCCAAAACATAGTTCAGGTCCCAAGGAGGAGTAATGGATTTCCTGGGGGACCCGAGATGTAATACTCCCTTTAAGAACAACTTTGCAGACAATCTGGAAGCCAAAGGTGGTTCCAGAGGCAGACAAGCCGAAATGGCAGACAGGTGAGCCTTAATGGAGGAGTATACTAATCTTGTCTGTAGGAACTCACACAGGTAGGACAGTACTAAAGGGACCTTGCTTTGGAATGGGTCCAACCATCTCTGGAGAAACCATATGGAGAATGTTTTCCACTTGACACACAAGATCTCCTTGTATTAGGTTTCCTGATTTTCCTCATTTTAAAGGCATCAGCAAGGGATCAGAATTCTATCACCCACAGGGTGAGGTGTAGAGATTGCCATTGTGGGCGGATGAGAGATCCCTTGTCCAGTGTGATGAGGTCCACTCTGTGGGGCAACTTGTGGTGATTGCCCTTGGCTAAATACAGGAGGAGGGGGAACAAGCACTGTCTTGGCCAAAAGGGAGTCACCAGCAAGAATTTTGGCCTGTCCTGCTGACTCTTCAGCAGGACTTCCTGAATAAGAGGGAAGGGGGGGATGCAAAGAGAAACATCCCCTTGCAAGAAACTGAAAGAGCATCCATTGCCCTTGCCAGAGGATTAGGAAGCCTGGTACAGAAGGGAAGCTGTCTGTTCATGGGGGAGGCAAACAGATCATTTGAGGCGTACCTCATCTGTGGACTATATCCAGAAAAAACATCCCTGTGGAGCATCCATTCATGGGAATGTGACATGGACCTGCTTAAGGTATCTGCTTTTGTTTGGAAGCTATGTAAACTGCCTGAAGTGTTACTCCCTGTTGCATGGCCAGCTTCCACACAAGAAGAGCTAGTCTCCCCTCTGTTTGCTGACATACCAGAGAACTGTGGTATTGTTTGTGTATAGTTTTAGTGGGCCCTGTGTCAGTTTGGGTAGAAAAGCTGTCAGTGCTAGAAGAACTGCTCTCATCTCTTACACTGATGTCCTCATATTTGTGAGATTCTGGCCAGGTGCCCTGGACTTTTAGGGTTCCCAATGTTGCTCCCTAACCATGGTTTGAAGAGTCTGTACTTTTCGTGCATTGGCAGGGAGGGTTGCAAAGTCAGACCCGGGTTGTGGTTCACCTGAATCAACCACCATTGAATCTCTTTTTTTGAGGCAGGTAGTATGGGAATTTTGTATTCCAGAGGATGAGAGTGTTGAGTCCAAGTGGATCTTGGATACCATTGAAGTTTCCTCATGTGGAGCCTTGCCAATGGTAACATGGGAACGGTTGAAGCCATGTGGCCCAGGACCCTAAAGTACTGCCTGGCAGTCATTTCTTTGGTCTGCAGTACCAAGAGCAGGTACTGTGTTAAATTTTCCACCTTTTGAGGTGCTAGGAAAGTCTTTGTGATGTGTGCCTGAACCCTGCACCCGAGGAAGACAAGATCCTGGGTGGGGGTCAGGAGAACTTGGGATAATTTATCTGGAACCCCAGAACCTGCAGGGGGGGAAGAGTGTTTTCTGCAAATGAAACTGGTGGGATTATTTGCAATCCGCCTGGATGAGCAGGTCATTCAGGTAAGAGAAAATCTGAATTCCCCGAGTCCTGCAGTAGGCTATCACTGGAGCCAGGCACTTGGTGAATACCCACGGAGCTGTAGAGAGTCCAAAGGGCAAAGCCAAGAATTTACAGTGAGAAGAAACCACAGAGAAATGTAGGTATCTTTTGAAATTGGGCCTTATGGGTATGTGGAGGGAGACATCCTTGATGTCCAAGATGGCCATGAACCAGAGGCAAGATCAGGGGAAAAAGTGTTTGCAATGTGTGCATCCAGAAGGTGGGCACTTTCAGTAAACTGTTTAGATAGGAGAGATCCGGGATTGGTCTCCAGGGACCCCTCTTTTCTTGGTACTAGAGAGTCTTGAATAGAAACCTTTTCCCCATGCTGTCTGTGGGACATGCTCAATGGTGCCGTGGGGCATGAGATCATTCAAAACAACTTGAAGAAAAGGAAGCTGATCTTTGGGGGAGGGGGGGTGATCCAAGTCATGAAGTACCCCCTTTCTATTATGGAAAGGACCCACTTGTCTGTAGTGATGTGTCTCCACATTTGGAGACAGTGAGAGGGCCTTGGTGAAAGAGGGACAGAGGGAAGGGGGGGGGGTGTTGGATTCAAGAATGGCAGATAATCAAAGACTACCTGCCCTGTCTTGAAACTGAGGCTTTGTTGCTCTGGTTGTGAAGGTCTGGTGGGAGTTGACTGTTTCCTCGCTACCTTCCTGGGTCATGAAGCGGTAGCAGGTGCTGAGCGCTTCCTAATAAATTGGGTTTTTGAGGGATAATTCCCTTGAAACTTGGGGACAGGAGATACAAACAAATGTTTCAAGTCCTGTAGCTCCTTCCCCTTTTGTTGCAGAGTCTTAAAAAGATTTGCAACTTTGGAGCTAAAGACAGCTGAATTGTCTAAAGGTGCATCAAGTACTTTTTCCCTTATATCATCTGGTAGTGGGTGTAGTCGTAGCCACAGATATCTTTTAAGGGCAGATGATGATGAAGCAGATCTAGCTGAGGCCTCAGCAGCATCATAGCAGCACCCTAGCTGGTGCCTCAGCAGCATCATAGAAGCACCTTATGGAGTGTCTAGTGACTTGGGAGGTCAAAGAAATAAGACTGGACAGTTGAACTTTGGCTGTAGAATCAGGGATGTCAGACAGCTACTTGGAGACTTTTCCTAAAAAAGCTAGGGTATAATTGGACATATGGGTCTGATAATTGATAGACCTGAATGCCAGGGTAGAAGATGCGTACACCTTTTTCCCCACAAACATTCCTTAGCTTTGCTGTCTTTGTCCATAAGCAGGAAGGAGGAAGGAAGGAGTTTAGAAGCCTTATCAGTGGAGATTGTAAAGTCCCTGAGACAGCTAAATTTATCAGGTCTGCATGGAGCAGGGGGGGCTCAGAGTCA
Source organism: Protopterus annectens (assembly GCF_019279795.1). Classification (NCBI taxonomy): domain Eukaryota; kingdom Metazoa; phylum Chordata; order Ceratodontiformes; family Protopteridae; genus Protopterus; species Protopterus annectens. Next base: position 642,212,423 of record NC_056748.1, on the reverse strand, counting down.
GGTTTCAGGGAAGCTGCACTGAAGCATCAAGGAATGCTGGCAATACTGGCGGAATAGCTGAGGGGGCAGGGGAATTCATCTGGAGAAGATCATAGTACCTTTTCTGTACCTCTGCCATCTCAGATGAATCCCATTTAAAGTGCTCCCTCATCATAGCAATGGTTTCCCCAAAGGTGATATCTTCTGCTGGAAAGTCTGCTTCAGCTGATTCTTCCTCTGGGGAAGCGTAGCCGAGAGGAGAGGGGAGATGGGAAGCATAAGAGAGGGAATATTCTGAGGAAGACTCAGAAGATTCCTCCTCTACCACCTGGGGAGGGTCTAAAGCTTGGGACCTAGGGCTCAGCAAAGGTGGAGGTACTGGTGAGGTTACAGTAGAAGTAGGTCTTAAGGCCATACATGCAGGGACTGTGTGAGCAAGTCTACCAATCTGGTTGGTTTTCCCCGGAAGGAGATGCATGTTTTCTCTTTTCTTGAAGGAAAGCTTGCAGGTGTCTGTACAGGAGTAGGTCTACGGTCTGATGGCAAATAAGAATGGAAGGATCCGCCCAGTTGGCCGATGTAAGCCAGAGTTCCCCATCGGCAGACACAGATGTCTTCAGGGCCTCCGCAGGATTCTATGGCATCCACACTGGTACCAGCTGTACTCAAACGCGGCGACCGACTGTTCGTCAAGGTCGATGTTGGCCCCAGGATGAATGTTAGAAGGCACAGGCACAGCAACAGTTGCAGGCCTTAGAGTCTTGGCCTTTTTTTTGGGTGGCTCGAGGGGCAGATCAGACATCCCCTCCATGCCAACATTAGCAGTTTGAGGCGCTGATTCTAGATATATATATATTCAAAGCGTGGAGTCTGCTATGCAAGAGTTTTCGGGATGAAGGCCTGCCAAATGGTGCATGCCTTATGGTAATGTGTCGGCCCTAAGCAAGAGAGAAAGAGCTCGTGGGCATCCTTGTGGGGAATCTGATGGCCGCACTTGCACTTACCCTTTCTGAATGACTTGAACAAGCAGCATCATGCAATGACACAAATAAAGGTTCCCAATGGGGTACTTATCTTAAGATTGTGGAGGAGCAGCTGATATTCGAATGGCGGCAGAGAAGTCCTGAGGTATGGTGCGTGCAGACGTCACTTTTATGGCCCACATTTGTCCAGCCACATCAGACTTCCTAACGCAACTTGCAGTGACTCCAAACTTTTGAAGACTGGATGAACATTCGGGTAGCAAGAGGAGGAAAACCAAGAGTACAGAATACTGCAACATGAGAATAGAAAGACATCAATTTATATGTGCACCCCGAACAGACACCAGCCTGGCTAACAGGAAAAGCAATGCTCCTACTAAAGAGTGAACCTGCAAGCTAACTAACCTAAAAACTACAGAATAACGTGCGTTCCGATGATGTATAAACTATACACCAGAATGGATCCCAACAGAGTTTATAGTCATTTAGAAGAAAATTCAATTGTGGCAACAGAACAAAAGGGTAAAAGAGAAAGTTATATGGAGCAAAGCATCATTTGTTGGTAAATAAAGTCATAGTAGAGAACTTTAAAAAGGGGAAGAATGTAAGTATGGCATGGATAGACTATAAAAAGCATTTGACAGCATCCCACATTCATGAATAAGAGAGTGCTTACAGATGTGTAAGATACTCCCTGCATTCATAAACTACATCACAGCGACCATGAAACAGTGGCAAACCACTTTGCAGTTAAGCCATGATAAAATACAAATTATCATCATTCCAGGGATAAAAATCCAAAGGGGTATATTCCAGGGTGACTGTCACTGCTGCTCTTTTGTCTTGCACTGAATCCATTAAGTTGTCTGCTTAACAGATTAGATCATGGCTGTAATATGGCTCTCAGAAAGCAACAAAAGTGTAAAGACTTATCTTCTCTTTTGTCGATGATTCAAGTCATCAGATGAGGAACTGAAAGCACAACCGCAAGTAGTTAAAACATTTTCAGAAGATATGTCTTTTGGTCTTGCAAAAGCAACCTTTAAAGCAGGAAAGCTGCAGCACCAAGAAAACATCAGTTTGGGACAAGAATGTGATATAAAAGAACTTAGGCAAGAGGGAGTGTATAAGTATTTGGGAACTGATGAAGGATCAACAATAAAACATGAACAAATGCGAATAAAACTCAATAAGGAATATTTTAGAAGACTTAAATTAATCCTGAAAACAACACTGATATCTAAGAACAAAGTTCAAGCTATAAACCAATTTGCTCTCCCTGTCCTAACTTAACAGTTTTGGAGTGACTGACTGGCCCCAAAAGGTGTTGGATAGATTAGATATGAAAACAAGAAGGATGTTTCATGCACATCAAATGATTTCTAAAAATCATTACATACCAAGATTATATATTCCCTGTTCCGAAGGAGGTATGGGCTTCCTTGAAATCGATTACATGTATAGATCTGCAATCGTGGGAATGCATACATATCTGCCGACCTCACAAGACCCAAACAAAGTGAAAGTTTGTGAAACATTAGGAGAAAATATCTAAGAAGACTTCCCTGCTTAGTCTAGCAGAAGTATATCTGCGTCAAGTGGGAATGGAAATTAAACCAGAAGTTGACAAAAATCAGGCAACAACTTAATGTGCCAAAAAAACAAAAGAAAGAATATAAGGATCAGATGAGAAGGCAAAAAATGTGGAAAATGCATAAACATAGTTAAGTATAGTATAAGTATAGAAAACTCCTGAAACAAGTTCATGTTGGTAAGGGTCAAATGCAGGAATGGTTAACAAAAGAAAGAATATAAGGATCAGATGAGAAGGCAAAAAATGTGGAAAATGCATAAACATAGTTAAGTATAGTATAAGTATAGAAAACTCCTGAAACAAGTTCATGTTGGTAAGGGTCAAATGCAGGAATGGTTAAGAAGTGAATTCAAACCAAAAGATGAAAGGTTAATGTTGGCGGCCCAAGATAGTGGACTACGTACACATTGGTTTACAAAGTCCATTGAACATGTGGGAGAAACAGACAAATGTAGATTTTGTAAAACAGAATTGGAAACAGTTGAACACCTTGTTGCTGGTTGTGACATACTAATGGGAGAAGGACTGTATACTGAAGCCTAATAATGTGGCAAGACTGTTGCACTGAGGATTGCGCAAACATTACAATATTGAAGTAGCTGAAAAACGCTGGAAAAATGAGCCACATAGCATCATAGGAAATGAAGTCTATACCACATGGTATCACCCTTTACCAACAGTTCAAAAGATAGATGCAAGAAAACCAGATATAGTGGTCCATGAAAAGAAGACAAAAGTAGCATTGAAATCACTACACCCAGTGACTACAGTGTCTTGTGTACAATGAGACAGTCATAAATTATCAGGATTTGCATGCAGTAACGACAACAATGTGTAATAAAGATACCCAGACAGTTCCAACAGTAGTAGGAGCAACAGGTCTTATAAAAAAGAATTTACGGTCATATTTAGATACATTACCGATACATGTAACTCTGTACGAATTGCAAGAGGAATCACTGGGCACACTTTGTGGGTGCTGCGAAGAGCACTTCTGGCTGACAAAGATTGAAACATTACTAATTTCACACACTTAGGAATGGAGTCCATCCCCATCATGGTATTAGAAACCCAAAAGATATGGAGAAATTAAAAAAGAATAGACAGATGATAAAAATCAGATAGCAAAATGGAGTAGTATTGCTGGAACTGAATTCATCCTCAGGTCTTGGTAAGAACCTTCACGATGTGGACCCTGTTTTATTAAATCTCACCAAGTCAACACTGATATATAGACTATTTTATACAGCATATATCATGGACAGAACAAAGTTTAAAAAAGCTGGGTGGTGCAAGTACCAGAATAAAAAAAACTGCCAATCCTGATATGCACACTGATGCCAGGATGGGAAAAAATGACAGTGTAGACTCCTCAAGACAAGGAAACATTTCTACAATGGGGAAAGGCCAGACTCAGGGGGAGAATGGCCACCCTGTTGTACAAGGAAGTAGTGGTCCACAAAAACACAAAATTGATAGGCAAAAAAAGAGCCATGGAGATGACAGAGTGGACTACTGAGGACAAGAAAAATGATGTATTGCTACGATTATGCAAGAATCCCAGAAATCTCAGACTGAAGATATTCAAAAAGGTCGAGAGAGAAATTACAGGAAAGAAAAATATTCGAAGAAAAACTGCAAAATCTTTAAATGCAAATTTCTATTAATTAATAAGAAATATCTGTGAAAAACATTATATAGACCAAGACACTTTGGGCCATTTGGAAAAAGAAGAGACAGAGGAAATGCAAAAATATAAAGAACAAAACCTGGAGAATTTTGAAAGGTATAAAAAAGAAAGATGGGCATGAGAAAGAAAGGATCTGATATGGTGCAATATTTAGGCAAAGGAGAAAGCCAAAAGTAATCAATATAAAAAACAGCTCTAAAGACATTTGAAAAGAAATACTGGCAAAGGCACCTAGACAAAGAAAACTTTATACTGCAAAAATATGATCATAAAGGGGAAAGTAGAAAAGAGGATTAGTAATGTAGAAATAAAAAGAAATGGAAACTGAAGTTATGGATTACCTGGGAAGGGAAGGATTTAGTGTAGAAAGTCTAACACAGGTTATGTCACAGCATGATGGAACAATGAGTCCCCAGAGTAAGGAGAAACGTGGAGCAGGAAGCATCTGAGCAATTGCCACATGAAGGTACTCTGGGGCCTTCAGCAGGAGGTCAGTACAAATGCATAGTTGGAGTTGCACAGCAAGGGAAAGAGCAGGAAATAGTGGCAGCTCTGTTGCAGTCAATGTTGTGGACTGATAGGCCAGGGAGTTCCCACAAGAAAGAGCAATAGATGATGCAGGATGCAGCTGAACGGAGTATGTCACAAGAAGATGTTCTGGAACTTTCTACAGAATGCACACAGGAAACAACAAATAATGTGCCCTCAGTTTTGAAGAAAATGATCCAAGTGAAGAATTGCTTGATTTAATACAGATGAGAAACACATTAAGATACAGAAAGTCAAGACTCAATGTTAGCAATCTGATAAAATAAATGAAACAGTAATCAAGAATATTAACAGAAATTCATGTGATATAACAGATGCAAATAGGATACATTACTGTGCAGCTAAATTAGGAACAGATAGTCTTAGCACAAAAACATATGCCGATAAAGGAAAGGAATGGAAAAAATCAAAATAGAGAAACTATAATGTAGTTAAGACAAGAAGTGTCACTGTGAGAAGACTATAGAAGAGGGAACAGATAACCAAAAATACTTACAAAGAAATACGTGATAAAAGCAATGCACACTATCACAACATACCAGAATTTATTGTATACTATTGCCATCAATAAGCTAAAGGTATCAGCACAGGCAGAAAAACTTGGAAAAAGTACAAAATAAGCAATTTATCGATGATCCAAAAAAGTTAAAGCAAAAGGAAGAGAAGCACTTCCAAAAAAAAGAAACACACATTTTGGAGAAATATCTATGAAGACCCTGTGGAACATAAACATGCTGAATGAGTAGAAGTAAAAGAAACAGTAAGAAATTAAAAAAAATACAGGAAATTAAATTTAATGAAGTAAAGGCTAGAGAAATTGTAACAAAATTAAGAGCAGCTCCTAACTGGAAACCCTGTGGTCCGAAGATTAGCCCTGAGTAAGAAGTACTTATATGCACATCCCAGACAGACACCAACCTGTTTAACAGGAAAAATTATGCTCCTGTTTAAGTGTGAACCTGCAAGCTGTCTTAAAAAAACCTACAGAATAACTTATCTTCCAACAATGTACTAAGTATATGCTGGAATTGACGCCAAAAGGATTTATCGTTGTTTAGAATAAAAATAAATCATGGCAGTAGAACAAAAGAGTAACAAAAGAAAGTTATATGAACAAAGGATCATTTACTGTTGGAAAACTGTAAAAATGGGAAGGCTCTAAATATGGTATTACAAAAAAGCCTTTGACAGTATCCCAATAAATGTACAAGATACAACCTACACTGATAATTACATTACAGAGTCCACGAAATAACGGCAAACCACTTTGCAGATAAGCCATAACAAAGGACAGTACAGTTGTGTAAAATCTTACCACAACGGTAGATGTCCATCTCTTCACTGTTGCAGTATTCTTTACAATAGGGACCCCCTGCCAAGGACAGCCCAACATCCGGCCACTATATCAAAGCCTTTAGGTTGCATTTAGGTGCACTGTATGTCATATGCATGCTCATGTACCGTAGGGCATAAAGGTGAAGTCTAGACGTACCATCCTCTGAACCGAGTCCCAATAGGAACACCAGTCCAAGGAAAAGAGAAGTAATCAGTACAACCAGAAGAGAAATGGACCAGCGGGCAGACAGAGGGAGTGAATACTACAACAGTGAAGAGAAGGACATCTACCTATATTTGCAGATGACTGCAAATTAGGAGCCGTCACTGAATCTCACACTGACACTGCTGTTCTCTCCAGGAGAGGCTGACACAGACAAACAACTGGTGTCAGAGCCATGGACTAAAACTAAATGCCAAAAAATGCATAATAGTATCCTTTGGGAAGTCATCCATCCCTGGTAACTATCATACTGACAACACACCCTTAGAGTTTACCCAGTAGTCAGGGACTTGGGAACACACACAGATACTAATCTAGCCTTTGACCATCACGTGCCTACAGTGGTGAGGACATCATTCTATGTTTCACAACTTTAAAACAAATGTATGGCATCTAAGTCCAAGGAAGTCATTGCTTCACTGTATTCGGCATTCATCAGACCTGCCATTGAGTACTGTGCCCCCCTTTGGTATGTACCTAACCAGGCACATCCAACAACTGAAACATCCACAGAGGTTCTTCACTAAAAGAATACAGGGCATAAGTAAAATGTCCTATGCAGGCCACCTGAAGGCCCTATCCCTGTATTCTGTCTCCTACAGGCTTTTGAGGGGAGAGCTATGCCTGGCATACAGGGCACTGTCAGACCCCACTGTGATGGACCTCCTGCATATCCACCAAACAAACAGCACCAAAATTACCTATTCTAAAGGCTTAAACCTTGCCATTGATATAAATAGGACTTGCTGGAGAGATGGGCATGTATCCCAGAGACTATCCAGTCTATGGAACAGGCACCCTTATCCATGTGAAGCAGAGTTCTTCCCTAACCCAGTCCAAGTGCAACTTGGACAACCTGCATGTCAAACTGGAAATTCACCCCTTTTTTGACATCTATTTCTCTAATGGACGCAGGTAACCTGTAAATGGTTCATCTCCCAGGCCCATGGTTACACTTATCAAGGGTAGCAGAACTTGTCAGAGATTTGGGATGCGTGGCTAGGCTTAAAAAGGCCCATGTTGTTGCTAGCCTAGTAAACACCTATGAACTTGTACCACTATGGTAAGATTTTACAAAACTATACTATGTACTTCCATTTCACTGTTGTAGTATTATTTACAATAGGAAAGAGTGCCAAAGCTCAGGGAGAAGGAAGGACAAACAGACCTCTCTAGGAAGCCATGAAGGATGGCCCTAGCAAAATCAGCTCTGGCTGTAGAAATTCCATCCAAACTGTAGTGCTTGGTAAATGTATGCAGAGAAGTCCAGGTAGCTGCCCCAAGAATAGAGTTAGTATCCAAACCCTTGAAAAAAGCACCAAAAAATCCATAGCTTTAGTAGAATGAGTCTTAACACAAGAAGGAAGGCTCTTACCATGAAAGGAGTAAACAGAAATGGCTTTAGAAATCCAAGAAGAAACCGTTTGCTTGGACACAGCCAATCCTAAGGACCTGGGGTGAAAGGAAACAAAGAGCTGATCAGATTTACAAAAAGTCTGACTTACCCAAATAAAATAGGAGTTCTCTATTAACATCCAGTGTGTGCAGGACCTTCTCACTGGCAGATTGCGGAGACGGAAAAAGAAAGTGGGCAAATGAATAGAGTGGCTAAGAGACCACTCATTCACCACTTTCGGCATAGACGGAGGATTAGTACGCAAGGACACTTCATCTTTAACACCAAAACAGGAGGACAAGCCATTAGGTCTTGAAGCTCAGACACCTATCTGGCACAAGTAAAGGCTAACAAAGTACATTCTTCCAAGAGCAATGTTGCAAGGAAGCTGAAGGTATAGGCTCAAAAGGAGCCCAAGACAATTTTTCCAAAACAAAATTACGAAACCAAGGAGGAGGAAAAGGCCTCCTGGGAGGCCTAATATGAAGGACGACTGTAAGGCATTGTTTATCTTCAAATCTAGAAGTTAAAGGGGGAGATAAAGTCAGACAAGCAGAGGTAGCTGATAAGTGGGCCTTAACAGAAGAATAAGCTAATCCGGCATTGAGCAATTCACACAAATAAGAAAGAACCAAAGGAACATCCAAAAAAAATGGATTCAGATTACGAAAAACACCAAACAGAAAACCTCTTCCATTTGGATAAGTAGGATTTCCTAATATTGGGTTTCCTGGCCTCCTGCAGGACCGGGTTTATATGTTCTTATTGAAAAGACTGGTAATTGAACGGCATTTACACAGAAATGATGTTAATCGAAGTTGCTCTTGTGGGGGGTTGTGCCCACCATTAATTATATATACCAACTTCGAGACCACCATTAATTATATATACCAACTTCGAGACCACACTACAGTCAGGAAATTTTCCAATCTTCACTGTACCACAATCTCACTATAAACACCTCGATGAACGGCAGTTCAATGTGAAATGCCATTCGATTACATGACTTTTCGATTTGGTGATATAGACCCTGCTGGACCAAGAGAACGTCCTCAGAAAATAGGCATCTGTGAAATCAAAATCATATCACCCACAGTGTCAGTAGATTGGACAGGTAGGGATAGACGAGACATCTCTCGTCTTGTGCAAGAAGGTCCACTCTGTGAAGTAACTTGTGATTGCCCTTGACTAAATGCAGAAGTGGGGAACCAATGCTGTCTCTGCCAATAGGGAGTCGCCAACAAGATTTTGGGAGCATCCTGTTGAATTTTGGACAGGACTTTTGGAATGAGGGGAAAGAAAACAAAGAAACATCCCCTTCCAAGAAAAAGAGAGAGAGAATCTACTTTTCAAACCAGAGGATGTTGTCTGTTCAGAGTGGAGGCAAAAAGAACTATTTGAAGAGTACCCCACTGATGGGCAGTGTCCAGAAACACATTCTTGTGAAGCATCCCTTCATGGGACTGAGTTAAGGACATGCTTAGAGTTTCTGCCATAATATTTTGATCCGAGGGAATGTAAACTGCCTGAAGAGTCACTTGATAATGGATAGCAAGTTCCCACACCAGGAGTGCCAACAGGCAAAGAAGACAAGATCTCGTCTCCCGCCCCCACCCTCATTTGTTTACATACCACATCATTGTGGCAGTCTGTAAACACCTTGAGTGGTCCCAGGAAAGAGGGAGGATTAAAAAGCCTCAACAGCCAGCATAACAGGTCTGATCTCTGACACTGACTCTGTTGAAGAGGTGACCAAACCCATTGCAGTTTTAGGGAGCCAAAAGCTGCTTCGCATCCCACGTCTGAGGTGTCTGTGAACAGCTCCTGAGAGGGAACAGGGAGATGGAAAAGGGACCTCTGGATTTAGAGAACTGCTGAATCCACCACTAAAGTTCCTTCTTGGGAAAAGACGAATTTGAGGGGATGTCCACGTTGAAGCCATACTGGCTTCAGAAGCCATTGAAACTTTCTCATGTGGGGACTGGCCAGAGGGAGCATAGGAATGGTGGAGGCCATGAACCCCAGCGCTCTCTGAAATACCTGGGGTGTTACAGAGGCAAGAGGGGAAAAAAAAAAGAGGAAAAAAAAAAGAGTTTGAAAACAGGCTATGTGTGTTGAGGCCTTGGGCGGAGGCAGGGATGAGAGAATAGGCATAGTCTGGATCCTGCATCCCAGAAAAACATGGTGCTGAGAAGCAGTCAGAAAAGATTATTTGAAGTTTACTGTGAACTCCAAAGCTTTGCAGAAGGGAAATGGAAAAATGAATATTTTGCAATAAGCTCTCCGGAGATGATGCTTGAAACAGGAGGTTGTCCAAGTAGAGAGAGACTTGGATCCCCTGAAGACTGCAACAAGTAATCACAGCAGCGAGGCATTTGGTGAATACCCCTGGGGCAGTAGAAAGGGCAAAGCAGAGAACGGAAAATGACAGAAAGCAACACAGAAATGTAAACGTCCTGAAAAGGGGATGAATAGGGATACAGAGATGAGCATCTTTGAGATCCAGAGACACCATAAAAGCCTGAGGAAGCAAAAGCATGAGAAGAATCTGAAGGGACAACATTCAAAAAGAGGGCACTTTCAGAAAAGTGTTAAGATGTGAGAGGTCTATAATTGGTCTCCAGGTACACTCTTTCCTGGGCACTAGAAAAATCCTGGAGTAAAACCCCCTCCCCCTTTAAAACACAGCCACCTCTTGAATAGTACCCAGAGTCAAAAGATCTCTAAGAATCCCTGGAAAGAAGGACAGCTGTTCCTGAGGGAGATGAGGAATTCCCATAAAGGGGGAAGAGATTTCCAGACCATGAAATACCCCTGGCAGATAATGGATAAAACCCAGAAATCCTGAGTAATCTTTTGCCAAACAGGAAGAGAATGACAGATAGGCAAAGAGAAATAGGAAAGTGGCTGGATAGAATAGGACATTCAGATAGCACCTCATTTATCAAGAAAAGGAAACTTTTGAGGCACAGAAGTCTGAGTATTCCTCACAACAGGAGCCTGCTTGCCAACCTTTTTAACCTTAGGAGGAGTGCGAGATTGCCTGCGAACAAAGACTGGCTTAATGGCATAGTTTCTCTGAAATTTAGGCACAGGAGAAGTAAACATGTTTAAGTTCCTGTAAAGCCTTGACCTTATCCTGAGGGGACTTACATCAGCAGCAGCCTTGCCAAATTAGAAGTCACTTACCATAACTTGGCATCTGTGCTTTCCATTTTCATTCTTCCTCGTAGATGGGTTCAGATCCGACCCTCAGATCTGACCTGGCTACATACCAAAGACTTCACATCCAATTCTTAAGCTCTCTTTCTACCTATAATGCTCTATTCTCTCCCCAACTCATCAGATCCAGTTTGCAGTCTATTCCTTCAATTTGTAACAGACAAAGGAAAGGACACAAGAGAAGCTAGGACTTAAACCTTGAACTTGTACAAACAGACAAGTTCAGGTTCTGTAAAACCGAAATGGAAACAGTCGCACATCTTGTTGTTGGGTATGATACACTAATGGCAGAGGGCCTGTATACTGAAAGGCATAATAATGTGACAGGACTGTTGCATTGGGGATTCTGCAAACATTACAATACTGAAGTAGCTGAGAAGTATTGGAAACATGAACCACAAAGCATTATAGAGAATTAAGAAGTTAATATCACATGGGAATACCCATTACCAACAGTTCAAAAAAATAGATGCGAGAAAAAAACGATATAGCAGTCCATGAAAAGAAGACAGAAGTAGCACTAATCACTGAAATTAATACACCCAGTGGTTATACTGTCTTACGTACAGAGAGACAGAGTTATAAAATACCAGGATTTACAGACAGAAAAGATGGCAATGAGGAAAGAGGATACCCAGACAGTCTGAATAGTAGTAGGAGCAATGGGTCTCAAAGAATCTAGTCATATTAAGATACGCTACCGATATATATAACTCCGTATGAACTGCAGGAGGAGTCTATTCTGGGCACATTGCAGGTGCTGTGAAGAGCACTTTTGGCCAACATCAACGACAAACTACTAATTTCACAAACTTTAATCATACTTTGACTTAGGAATGCGGTCCATTCCTATCATGGTATTAGAAACCCAAAAGATTTGGAGAAATTAAGTGGCAGGCCTTAGTGATATCATATCCACATTTGATCACATTTTTATAGTTTAGAAGCTGTTTGAATTAGCTGGGGAATTCTATGCTTCAAGGTATTGCCTTGTATTTCTCAAGTCATATTCTAATTCTGCTTGATGATATCCTCTCAAACTCAGTGGTTGGAACAGCAGCAGCAGTATGACTGTTGTCTCTAAATGATTGTCACTTCATGCGACACCCCAACCTAATGTGTACAAATGAGGAAAAAGGAGCTGTGGATAAAAGGGATAAACTCTTAGTACTCTGCAATGTGGTCTGACAATTTATTCCTGCAGTAAAAATAGAATATGTTAAAGGGACAAGTATGTGTTTCAGAGATTACCCCTCTTTCTCTGGAACAGGCTTCCCATACTCGCAAGGCAGAATTTGTTCATGACGGTATTCAAACACTGCTTGGATCAATGGATAGTGAATTTTACTCTGGACTAGCACCAATATCCCTAATGAACAGAGACAGCTTTTAAATGACCTTCCACATAAACCCAACTAAACAAGTATTTATCCTTATATAGACTGTGGGAAATTTAGCTTGTTAAATACCAATGGAAAAATTTGGCTAGGATTAAAACCTAGTAATGGTCTGTGAACGTATGTACCATGTAACTGTGGCGAGATCTGTAATCACCAATAGATCCCTGGAGTCCACAGCTGATTTAAGGTTTTTAAAGCACTTATTAGGACCATCATTTCTTTGACACTGATATGTTCCTTCATGAAATGGGGATCAGAAATGCCCTAAACTTTGACTCTTTTAGAAAGCAGTCCCCATGCAAAGTCTGATGCGTCTGTTGCTGCAGTTTGAACGGGAGTGGAAGGAGAAAGAGGAAGACCTACATTTAGATGAATCCAATTTGTCCACCATAGGAGTTCTTTCTTGTCAATGCCCAAACTAACACAGGAAAGGGCAAAGGATGCTGGCGTTGAGTCCACACAGACTTAAGGAACTACTGGCTTTTCTTCATATGAAGTCCGGCTAAAGAAGCCATTAGAGTAATTAAGGCCTGGGTCAGCTTGCCCCTTTCATTACACTTTTTGATCACCTGCTCTGCAGAGGAGCCAAACAGTAAATCTCTATCCAAAGGTGAATTTAAAATCTAATTTTTAATATCACCACCCAAACTGACAACGCTCAATATCAGAGAGAGAAAACTAAGGACTCAAAGCAGGAAAAAACACCTCTTCAACTCGATCATCCCATGATTAAGAGGCTCACCATAACACCGAGATAGGAAGGAGGGAAAGTTGATCCTGGGTGACTGTCCCAGAGGAGGGACTAAGTTATAATAGCTGCTGCACTTGAGGTTGGATGGGAATGCAAGCAGACTGCAACACAGTGCCTCAGCGCCGAAAAATCCAAGCAGTGACTCTCAGATTCAGTGATCAATAGTGTGGAAAGAATGTTCCTGCTTGAACGATCTGCCAATATGATGGATCTCCCCGGGATGTATTTTACAACTAGAAATCAATGAGATGAAATAACCCTCTGCCAGATTCTCATGTCCTCTTGGCAAAGAGGGTAGGAACAGATTCTCCCCCCTCTTTGTTCAGATAACATATCACAGACATGTTGGTTTGAACTAAAACCACACACTTGGGAAGAAAGTCAGAAAAAGCCTGCAAAGCGAAGAGGAGTGCCTTCATCTTCAAGACACTGATGTGAAGATTAGCCTCTGTATCAAACAGGTACCATGGACAGTCCTCCCTTTGAAATGTCCCCCCAGCAAAGAAGAGAGGCATCCAATGTGACCATGTCCAGAGAAGGGGGAAGCACAAAGGGTCTCCTGGTGGACCTCAATGGAGACTTCAACCACCACCCGATTTGATTCCTACAGACCTTTGTCAATACAAAGGGGAACTCCATTGGATGTGTCAGATAAGACCCTCATGCAGTACGTCATTAGAGGAACCAAGCAGATGGCAGCCACCATGTGCCCCAAGAGTTTTAGAACAAGATAAGCTGAAGGTTTTGAGCAACAGAGTAACAAAAGAGCTAGACCCCGCAAGCCTAACACTCTGCAGACTGAAACCTTGCAATCTAAGAAACTGTCAAAAGTAGCAACTTATGAAGTCTACTGACTGCACAGGGAAAAGGCTAGACTTCTGGAAGCTGACTCAGATTCCCAAGGAGCTGTACAGCTGGAGTAAGATGTCTCTGGCTCTGACTGACTATGCTCTCATGGAGACAGTTGGGAGCCAATCATTCAAGAAAGGAAAGGAAAGACCTGATACGTGTGCATCCTGAGTCAGACTGCCATGCACGTGGTAAGACCCAGGGGTCGGTGGTCAGACCACAGGGCAGCACTCTAAACCTGTAATTATTGACTCCCAGCTGGAAGAACAGAAACCTCCTGGAACATCTCACAATTTTTATACAGTCATAGTAGTCTCTCAAGACAGGTAGAATAGACTACACCATGACCATTTGGAATGGAGTCTGCTTTACAAAACAATTCAAGATGCTCAAATCCAAAACTGGCCTGAGGTCCATGTTCTTCTTTGGAACCAAAAAGAACATTGAATAGACCCCAGATCTGTGTTGGCCTGGTGGGACCTCTTGGATGACTATTTTGTATCAGCTTTTGTATTTTGATGGCCATATTCTTTCTCTGATAGGATGGTAAATGTGGGAGATGCTTGGGATTTACATTTGGATTTTCTAAAAATGGAGTTGTACAGCCTCTGGATAGGACCCAAGATCCATTCATCTTGAGTTGATAGCCTCCCAAGTTTTTGGATATATATAGCCAAATGACCCCCCAACTGCCTCCGAGACAGACAGTCAGGAAACCCTTCAGGGTCACTGAAAGGACTTCCTGGAGAAGGCTCTGTGAAACCCCGGATTCAGCAGACCAACCCTGCAGTGATGTGGTGTACGTTGTGGTTGGCCCTCCCTGCCATGGGGGGAACCAATAGAAGTAGCATCCTGTAAAGACTGCTGTGCAAAAAAGGGGACAATTTCCCCTTTTGGTTACAATAGGGGTAGTAAAACATACTGTCACAACAGACAGTCTTCCAGTCCTGCTCACTTCTAGTCAAAATGTCCTTAGGCACAAAAAGAGAAAACCCATCAAAGAGGGCATTAATAAAAGGAAATCCTGAGGCAGTCTGCAAAATTGTACAACTTCATCCAAGCGTGGTGTTGCATGGCAGTGCCTGTGTTAGTGGCTCAAGACATACTGTCAGCAACATTAGACAGCAGACACATTAGCAACATACTACAAAGTGGACATCCGAGACTCCACAAAGTCTTCTGAGACTCAAGAGTCTGGCGAGCTTCAACTGCCCTTGACACTTCCAACACAATGTCACTCTGAAGTCTGCTCAACTGAGTGAGATAGTTCAATGCCCTCAATGCAAATGTGGCTGAGTAGTAGTATCGCTTCTCCAATCCATGCAATGCCTGAGATTCCCCGTTTAGGGGTGAACCAGGGAACTCTCTTCCGAGATATCCTTTTAGTAGTTGCTGCCACCAGAACTGCATCCATGGCTCGACCTTTACTCCAGTGTTGCCAGTCCTTGGGAGGGCAAGAATCTTGTCTAGCTTCTTAGGGATTGGTTCCACCACGTCAGGGCTCCTTTCACATCCTCCAGGACACCAGGTCAATAAGGACATTCAGAATGGGGACCACCCAGAACGTGGATGGTCCCACCCAAAAGGCCTCCAAAAATACCAACTCCTCTGGAGACACGGCTTCAGCAGTCCAGCTCCCTTGCAGGTGAAGCAGTTCCAAAAGACCACCAATTGAGGCATCCTAGCAGAGACATTTTGAGGATCCTTCTCCTTCAAGGTCAGTATCCTTTGTGAGAGACTTTTCAGGAGAGTCCAGGTGTTTCCTCTTGCACTATCTGCCAGAAACTCACCAATCTGGAGAGTCTGGGGCAGGGAATGGAAGAGGCCAGAGACCCTAAAAGAAAGGCACACTCAAGACCACCCCAAGTTGAACTGTCCCAGAGCAGGTTGAAGCATCTCCACAAGTACAGACTTCGAAAGGGGGTGGAGACACTGGTTCTACCTGACAAGTCCTTCCGGTTGGAGAACATCCTCTCCACTACTTCAAAGGCAGAAACTGAAGAAGGCTGCCTGAAGCCGGAGGACATAGGATTCAAAGATCACAAGGACACAGTGGACTTCACTGGCCACTCCAGGTTGGCCTGACACCAAGACTGGAGCCAGGCTATCTAGAGTAAAAGTCGCAGGCAGGATAGATGACCCTAAAACAGGAATCCAACACAACACAAACATCCCTGCCTTAATGTTTTGGCTCCGGGGCCCACTTTGGTCCATTGCAGCCAGAGTCGAAGAAACCAAGGTAGAAGTCAGAGCTGAAATCAGCCAAGCCATGGTGATCTGACCCTAAGGGGAGGAAAGACAACCAACTCAGACAACCTCAGGACCATTAAAGCCCAAGTTGGTCAGGCACTGAAGAGTTTAACTGTTAAAACTCTTCAGAGCTTCTTCCAGCAAATCATAATCCACCAGGGTAAGTACAGAAATATATACACAGGAAGTGGAAAGGAACATATTTGAGCTGGGAAAAGAATGAGTGTCTCAGTGGTCCATTGTCCCACATTAGACTCCACTTCTGTTAATGATTCTAACTTCAGTTTGCTCAGCTTGCTTCTTTACTATTATTTTGTCAAACAGCTTGGTGATAACACATATTCACCTTTTCCTGAAAGTGAATAAGGCACAACTGAAGCATCTGAGTCAGACTTCCCACTAAAAACTTTGTCATCTGACTTTTGCTTAAAGATGAGATCAAATTCAGATTTGTTTCTAAAGCAGCATGTTGAGGTTCCCTTCTCTCCACGTTCCTCAGACGTATGCTTTTCTTTTTAAGGAAGGAGCAGAGAATGTCATATGGAGCACAGATGCACGAGTACTCAACTCAAAGGAAGAAAGCACCAAAGATGTTAGAAAAACTACCTGTAATTCTTTCCTACGATACCATTTCACAAAGTAGTTGAAACAAATGCAGCACGAACAATTAGAAGCACTGTATTATGGTCCCAAACAATGAAGGCACTTTGAATACCTGTTTTGAAAACCTGCTGGTTTGCCTCTACAAAAACATTTACTAGAAATGGGACTCGTAGTGATGAGTTTTGTGTAACATGACCCAAGCACAAAAGTGATAAGGAGAAGAAATGTAGAAAAAATGAAGACACTTCTTCCTGAATGCACCAAAAACAGTATCACAGGATGAGAGACAAAAGGGCTGTACACATAATTAGAAGAAAATGAACATGTAAAAATAAATATAACTATTCAAATCACAGCCTGGGGCTACATCTTTACTACCTTGCCAGACGTTGGAGGATGAAAGAACTGGAGAGTTGCAGCAAGAAATGGTGCACTGTGTAACGGGGAGGACTTGGCAACAGATGCAAGCTGTATTTGCCAAGTAATTTTAACAGGCTTCTGTCTTGATGGTTTACTGTAAATGTAAAACTTACTATCAAATCCCCTGATCTTCTTCCAGAAGACATATTTCTCAAGTGATTGCATATAGAGGACACTTAAAAGGTTCAGTAAAGTAAGTTTCAAAGATAACTTGAATAAGGTTACTCAAATACTCATCTTTAAGGAGGTACAAAAACGAAGAATGACTTTTAATGAGTCTGCTTGTACATCTTAGTAATATCTTACCTTGCCATGGTGCTGGGTAGAAAGAATGATTCTGCTTCTGCTCCATCTAGTTGTGACACGAGTTTCTTTCCAGAAGATTTACCAAGGGAAGCTCCCAATTTTTTGACCAGCTTCTTAGGTGTGTTAATCATGGGAGAGTCTTCATCAAAACAGCAGCTGTACACCTCTAGTTTCAACTCAAATTCTGGTCCAGCTTCATTGCTGTAATGAGGGAAAAAGTACAGAAGCGTTAAAACTACTGAGTACGGTGAATGATTCAGGTTTGCTTTGTTTATTTTAAATAATTTTTGCATCACATTCCTGAAAGACCAAAGCCCTCATCTTCTAAAATCCTTCATTCCCTCCAGTTCCTGGCATTCTAGAGCATGTGAAGTTGGAGGGAAGAGCCTGGGACCATGGCTATCACTCCAATGGGTTTCAAATATTACACAAGTGTTCATACCTCCTTATTGACTGGAAAGCATTAGGCAGTTCCCACTATCAGAGCTAATACAGATGCAAGTTTCCTCATATTCATTATACCAGTTAGACTACTAAGCATTTCTTAGCAGGTTCATACCTCCACCCCCCCACCCCCCGCCATGTTCCCTAATGCAACAGCAAAATGGGTATCCTATGGCAGGATTCCTGCAACTCCCTCCAGGCCAAGAAGAGCAAGAAAACATTGCTCAGTTAGTCCCAACACTGACTAGCTTGTCCTTCCTGGTATTGCGTTGTTAATCCAACCAAGGTCACCTGAGGTTTGATCAGGGCCAAAACTTCTAAATCAACCAACTAGCTAGACTCCTGATTTTTTTTTTTTTTTCAGATGAATTAAAATTTAAAAAAGGCTAAATGTAAAGTACTTACAATACTGCTACAGTGTCAAAGCAGATGTCAGTTACAGTTTTATCGACAACTGCCATCTCAGTGTCACAGATCTCTGTTCCTATCTTGAACATACAAAATACAGCAAACTGCTGAGATCCTAGAAAAGAGTTAAATGAGAGAGAAGTACAGATTTAAAAATGTCATTAAAACATATCCAACATAAAATAAATATAACACAAGTCTAATAATGGCTATAACAAGTCAGTTCTGTTTCTAGGGAATTTTGGTTGAAGAGCACACATTTAGTAGTACAAATTGGTCCCATATCTCTGGTATACAATTAAAAGACAGGCAAAAAACACGATGCCCTTTAGCAGCCTGGATAAACTGATAGTAGAAAGACTTTCTTGACTCATTTTGTCTTTTAGTTATTACTGCCTAGTACACAACTCTCAGCTAGTTATTGACTGTTGGCGTTTTACATGTTTTCCTACATTTAAAATACATTTAGATGACATATTATCAAATTCCATCTAATAGTTTTAACATTTGCCCCACTGCCAACTCCAACAGTTATTTTGCCACCATCTTTAAAATGATTTTGCAAATTGCCAAGCAGATGCAGTTTTATCATCAACTGCTCTACAAGAATACCATTCTCACTGGAACAACAGCTGGGTTTTTCCATCTTTCCAATCTAATTAAGCATTTTTAATTAGGAGATTTTGCGCTTAAAGCCACACATTTCCTACACTGGCAATATGCTGTGACATCACACCACACTCTAGGAAATTATGCTTAACAGTAAGCCAAAAGGTTCATCCCCTATAGTTAGTGCACACTTACTGCAAATCAAGAAAATAAAAAAAACATGAATAGTTGAGAGATGTACACATTCTATAAGTATAAAAAGTTACGAGCTTGCATGACTTAAAGAGAAACTGCAACACCATGACCATCCAAGTTAGGAGGACGATGAGAAACCAGAGACCCAACATTGATGGTCCTCTCAGAGCAGCAACTACAGATGGAAAACATTTATCATACCAAACATCAAGAACCATCATCAGTGTGTCTAACTAAAGGCTGAATCCCAAACAAAAACTCGCACAGTGAAAGAAGTCTGTAAACAGTTTAAAATAACAGTTCAGAAGACTGTCCTCAAGTACCAAGGTACCAAATGAGGCCCAGCTCTGACAAACAGTGAAAACAATAATGTTTGGCAAACGTGTTAAACCACAGCACAGATTTCCATAACAGAAATATTTTTGAAAGCAACTTCAAAAGTAGCTATGACTCTTCAAGGAATGATCTTTAGCAGTAGCATTTCCCAAATAGAAATCAGCCATGCTACTGTGGATAATAAATCAGTTTATAATACATTTCTCAATTGTTTACTTGACAATGGTCATACCTCTCTTACCGGAACAGAGAAGGAAGTACTTATTCCTTTTTCCCTAAAGTCATGCACTCTGTTGCAGGTAGACTTTGAGCTGGCAGCATATATTCAGAATGACAACAATTGTATAACCACCTTGTTTTTACTGCTACATAGAAAACAAGGACATGAATTTACTGGTTTAAAAGACTGTTCTGACAAAATTCTGAGAAGGAAACATTTGCTGGTCCTAAGAGACACAGATAAGTTGGACATACCTGACATTTCCCTAAGGATAAGAACCAGAAGCTCAGAGATCCTGTGGGCAGAGATGACAGACAAGAAAAACACTTTCTAGAGGAAGAACTTCAAAGCTGATGAACTGCATGACTGACAGGCATGTGTGACCACTGCTTGATCCAACTTGTTCATG
Organism: Protopterus annectens; assembly: GCF_019279795.1. NCBI lineage: Eukaryota > Metazoa > Chordata > Ceratodontiformes > Protopteridae > Protopterus > Protopterus annectens. The sequence goes on along the minus strand of NC_056748.1, from coordinate 642,192,252 downwards.
TCCCAAGTAGGAAAGGTAAACTTCCAAGAAGAAAGAAGAACCCATTAAGCAACTGTTTCACCAACAGATAGTTGCCTACAGTCCTATCCTCCACAGCCTTATGAAAGACAAATATAGTCAACACACAAACAAAGAAGTTACTACCATAACGTTCCATGGGAGTTATTCATCTCGCCTTCATTCTTATTGAAGGGGGTTAGGAGCCATTCCTCGGCTCCGACTTGGCCAAATACAAAAGCTTGAAGTCTTCAACCAGCTTGTGTCTCATTCCCTATCCCATGATGCACTGGTGCTTCCCTTAGATCTTGTTTGCTGCAACAATGTTGTATGTCAACTCCTAATAGACCCAACAGCACAGAATACACTAGAGAAAGGTCACAGTACAGCCATGCCTCACCTCAGGTTCTCGTTCCTTAAGAAGCCTGGATGGGGGCTGGAGGGTGGGACATAATGAAGGGGAGACTAGCAACTCATATGGAACGTTATGGTAGGTACACAACATCTTTGTGAAGTTGTCCTATCTCGCCTTCATTTATATTGATGAGATAGTGTCCCAAGCACCATCTTCTTGGGTGGCTCACAGGAGAATATTCTTCAGGACAGTGGAACCAAAGGAAGCCCTGTCCCTGAAGGCCCAATCTACTTTGTAATGAGTGATAAAGGTATGAGGCCTTGACTACGTGGCTGCTGCACAAATGGTATCTATCAGTAGTTTGGCTGAAGAAGTTGAAACAGCTCTAGTTGAGTGGGCCTTTATCTTGTCTTGCAATGGTCTATTCACTGAATTGTAAGTAAAAGAAATGCAATCGGATAACTATTTTGAAAATGTGGTCCTAACTACAGGAGCACCTTTCCTGGAGTCAGTGGGAAACAGAGAGTTGATCTGTTTTCCTGAAGTCCTTGGTTTTGTCTAAAGAAAAGCAACGCTGTCTGAACATAAAGTTTGTGGAGCATGTACTCTTGTCTTATTGCCATAATTAGGGAAGAACACAGGTAACTCTATGCACGGATTCAAATTGGTTTCCGAACAGAAACAGATTTGTACGGAGAGAGAGACTATCATTATGAAATATCATGTATGGAGGTTGAATGGACAAAGCTTGATTCTGAAACCCACCGAGCAGAAGTTATAGCTACTAAAAAGATGGCTTTCCATGTGATATACTTTAGATAACGAAGTGGCTGGTTCAAAAGGTGGTAGAATTATTCGTGATAGAACAAAGTTTAGATTCCACGAAGCAAGAAGAGATTTGATGGGTGGTCTTAAATGGATAGTGCCTTTCAGAAAAGCTTTTGAAAGTCTATGAGACATGACATTAGAACCCCCCATCACCAAAATGAAAATTCGAGATTGCTGCCAATTGAACTTGAATAGTACCAGCAGCTGCTCCCTCATTGAAAGGTTTTGCCAAAAATTCCAAAATAGAGGATACTGGAGCTAAGTAAGGGTTAGTTATGATTATGAACTTCCCATATTGAGAATCTCTTCCATTAGCGGAGATATAACGTCCTAGTGGAGGATTTTTAAGACGATGTCAGTATATGCTGAGCTGCAGCTTGAAAGGTTTTAAAGCCTGGCTATGTTTGGAATTGGAGCAGCCAAGCTGTCAGTTTGAAGGACTGCATAGATGGATGAAGAGCCCCCGATGAATGAATCAGGTCTGGAGCTGGGTCCAGAATCCAAGGTTCTTCCAATAGAGGAGGCCGAAGAAAGAGGAACCAAACCTGGCGAGACCAGTAAGGGGTTATTAGAATTATTTATTTTTTTATTTTACATTTGTTAACCTGGCTAGTCCAACTGGATACATGTCCATTTTCAGTGGAGGCCCGAGGAGAAAAGCTCCAAGCTTACACAATATTTAATATCACAAGTAAAATAGAAACAACATTAAGAAAGTGTATAACAAAACATTAATAAAAAACAAAAGCATAAATAAAAACAAAAGATTAGTACATTATATATAAGGGATTTCACTATCTTCCAAACAAGTAAGTCAGTAAAATAGAGAGAAGATATTTATATAGAGGATAGTTAGGACATCTACAGGATAGGACAGTATTTTAAAAATAGGCTTGGTAGGTAGATGGGTTAGGTAGAACAGTTTAGAGTAGAAAGGTAAGTGAGTGAAAAAGTTCAAAGAGTCAAGATTAAAAGAGATATTTAGAAGGAGACAGGGTAGTACAGATGAAAAAAGTAAGAGAAAAGCAATTAGTCAGGGTTATTACAAGAGCATAACCAGTGGTTGGAGAGGAAATGTTTAAGGTTAGTTTTGAATAGTGGGAGAGATGTAAGAGCAGTAAGGTCAATTGGTAGGAGGTTCCATATTTTCCCAACAAAGTTAGTAAATAGAGAGTCTCCTGCTGAGTTATTAGAAAAAGAAGTTTGCATCATCATTTTGTTTGTTGAGCGTAGCTTTTTCAGGTTGCAATATGGTGTTATGAGGGTAGAGAGAATAGGGGTATTGTTTGGTTGATAAAGGACCTTATGGGCAATAAGTTGGTTGAATTGTAGAAGGTGAGGTAACTCAAGCCAGCCTAGTTGTTTTAGGTTTAGACAGTGATGAGTTCTATATGGTGAGTTGGTGGCAAATCTGGCAATGTTATTATATGATCTAGCCAGTCTGTTAACATTGTTTTGGGACAAGTTAGTATAGATGGGGGAGGCATATAATAGGGTAGTGATTAAGTGAGTTCTTGCTATTGTAGTTCTGGCTAAAGGTGTTAGAAATTGTTTAATTCTATACAAGGATCCAAGTTTTTTGTTGGTAGATTTTATTGTGGTGTTTATGTGAGTGTTAAATTTAAGTTGATTTTCTATTGTGATTCCTAAGAGTTTGGTAGTAGTGTCTGGAGAAATAATGGTACCATTGTTTGATTCCAAAGTAAAGTGCAGAGGGGGAGATGAGTGTGAGGGTGTAAACAGCAATAATTTGTTTTTTTGGGGGTTGAGGAGAAGACAATGGTTAGAGAACCATTTTTCTATTGTGGAGAAAGATTTTTGTGTGAAAGAATGCAGTTCAGTTTGGGATGATGCAGAACAAATAATTGTGGAGTCGTCGGCGTATTGAATGCAGGTAGAGAAGGGAATAGAGAGATGAAGGTCATTGATAAAAATGGAGAATAGAAGTGGGCCTAAGATAGAGCCTTGTGGGACACCTAAGGAAGTAGGAAAGAGTTCAGAAAGATGATTCTGCCAGAGAACTGCTTGTTTACGATTATCCAGGTAGGATGTAAACCAGCTCAAGGAAGATTTATCAAGAGATAGGGACTTCAGAAGGTGACAAATTAAGGTCCATCCCAGAGCACTGGCTTTCTGTAAAACTTTGGATATCAGTGGTAATGGAGGAAAAAGCATAAACGAGACCCGGGGGCAAACAGTGTGCAAGAGCATCCCTTGGGGTATCCCCCAGAGGGGGCATTAGGGCAAAGTAGCTGTTGCATTTCATGATTGTGGACATGGCAAAGAGATCACAGCAAAGCTGGGCCCATTTGCAGAAAATCATTTCTGCCACTTCTTTCTTGAGGGACCACTCATGAGGCAATAGAATTGCCCTGCTCAGTTTGTCTGCTATCACGTTGGACCTCCTGGGGAAGTGCATTGCTATTAGAAAGCGCTGGGAAGAGGTTGCCCACTGTCACACTCTCAAGGCCTCTCGACATTGGGGGGGGGGGGTTTAAAGATTTGGTACCTCCTTGTTTATGTACCAGACTACTGACATGTCAGTCTAGACTGCAATGCTAGTAGTACCGCTCTCATCTCTAGGACACTGATATGCAGGTGAGCCTCATGTTCCTTCCATGTGCCTTGGGCTGTTCTTCCCTGATAATGCCTCCTCCACCCTATCAGAGAAGCATCCGTGGTCACTATGGGTGTAGGGGTGGGTAGAAAAGGACGGCCTATTGTTACACAATCCTGTGTTAGCCACCACTGAAGGTCCTTCTTGCAGGAATTTGTGATTATTATTATCTGATGTGACATTGGGAGTTCTTGAAAGGACCACTGCATGAAAAGGCACCATTGTAGTATCTGCATATGCATCCATTCCGGTGGAAGTGCAAGGATTGCTGCCGCCATTCTACCCAGTAACTTGAGAACTGTCAAAGCCAGGACTTTGAGAGGAGGTTAAGATCCTGTTGTCGGAGAGCACAAACCTTGTCTGACAGAAGCTATAAGGTCATTGTGGTGTTGTCCAGATCTGCTCCTATAAAAATGGTATGTTGTCATGGCAATAAGGCAGACTTTTCTAAGTTTATGGTAATCGCCAACTGACAGCATAGCTTCATAGTGGTGTCCCTTACTTGAATGAGTTGCTGCCTGGTGGTAGCAGTTAGGACCCAGTTGTCTAGGTATGGAAACACCCAGAATCCTAAGCGTCTCAGGTGAGCTGTGACTACTGCCCATGCATTTGCTGAACACTCTGGGGACAGTTGAGAGAACGGGCAATGCTTGAAACGGAGAGTGACTAGCTCCCATCCAAAAGCACAGGTGATCTCTGGATGGTCTGTCTATTTTTATGTGGTAGTACGCATCCTAGAGATCTATCGAGCACATCCAATTCTCTTTTCCTAGAAAAGGAAATATCGACTGCAGTGTAACCATCTGGAACTTTGTCTTCTTCACAGATTTGTTTAGTCTGCTGAGATCTAGAATGGGTGTCCAGTTCCCAATTTTCTTTGGAACTAAAAAGAACCTTGAGTAAGTTCCAGATCCCATCTGATCTGCGGTAACCAGTTGGATGACTTTCTAGCAACCTTTGGATTTCTACGGGTGCTTGTTTCCTGTGACTGGGTGGAACGTCTGGAATCTTTCTTATCAAGGGAGGTGGGGTGGAAAAGGGAATAGAGTAACCTCTGGATATGATACTTTGTACCCAGCTGTCTTTTATTATTTTTAGCCAGGCGTCTGGGTACAAAGATAAGCTTCCCCTGACTGCCTCCAGAGTTGGACAGGCGGGCTTCCTTTCAGGAGTGCTGATAGGGCTTCCCAAAGAAATTATCCCAGTCACCCTGATTCTCCGGACTCCCTCTGCCATGTGGTCAGCATCTTCCATTATTGACCCTCCTCTGCTTCTGGAAGGGGGTTCACCACGTGTGTCCTGAAAGGTGCCTTAAGATTTTCGGAACCACATTTTTCCCCCCTTCTGAACTTTGGGGTAAGGTCTGGTAGGTGTGGAAAAATGGACTAAGATGGCAGACAGTGTCTTTCCCTCTTGTTCATACCTGGTAAGCATTTCTTTTACTTTGAGTCCAAAAAGTGACGAGCCATCGAAAGGGGTGTTGATAAAGGATGACTTGAAGAGCATCGCAAATGAACACAAAAGCGCATCCACGAATGTCTCAAGAGCGATTCCTGTATCCGCTGCTCTACTCACATCAGCTGCGTAATAAGTCAGACGCATGGACAAGTTTACTAGGGAATTAAGGGTGGAGAGCTGCAAGGATATTTTGGCTATAACCTCCGCAGCTACTGAACCCTGAAGAGCATCTTCCAGCTCTTGCAGATCATCTCTTTGCAATCTAGTAAAATGTGTAAGGTAATTTAGCAATCTTAGTGTGAAGGTCACTGAAGTAAACATGCGCTTTCTGTATCTGTCCATTACCCTCGAATCTTTATTCGGTGGATGGACCGATGTCGAAGTTTCAGATAACATCTTTTTGATGGCCGCAGCTACCACCAAGGCATCAACAGGGACTCCTTTGGTGAGAAAAGCTTTATCTTGTGGCGAAGTAATAAATTTATTAGGCCTATTAGGGACAGGTTCCACTGTATCTGGAGACTCCAATGCCTTTCAACAAACCAGGTTCATAAGTTCGTCAAAAGGCAGAGACACCCAAGCAGCAGAGGTGCTGAGACCCTAAAGCCTTCCAGTAGACAGACTCTTCAGAAGGGCCGATGGGCTGCCAGCCACTCCTCTGTTTGAGAATCTCTAAGATATCTGCAAAGGATATATCTTCTGAGGGAGACCATGGGGACCCCTTCTGAATCATCTAGGTCAGTATTGGAGGTGAATGATTCCTGACGGGAATCCAAATGCTTCCTCTTGCATAGCCTCTTCAGAGGGACCTCCTCAGTGGAAGCTTCTGGGGAGGTCTCGGAAGAGCAGGGCTCACACGATGGGGCTTCCTGAGGCCCTGGATCTCTACGCTTCTGTGGAATCTGTAATGCGGAGGTAGACACCAGTGTTTTAGGGGAAGAAGCTGTTGGTCCTGACGAAATGGATGTCCATGGGGACTATGCTCTCCTCATGGCATCAAAAGCCCCTCAACTTGGATGCGAAGGAACCCCTGGATCCGAAGAAATAGTCTGTTCCCTCGAAGGTGGCCTCCGGGGAGGATAGTTGAACCGATTTGTCGGGTCCGACTTTGCCTCAAAACAAAACTAAACCCACCAATGTTGGGGGGCGATATACCAACTCAGAGATCGCACTACCGTGGGGGGTAAGGAGCAAAGTTCAACAGGATGGCCAAGTGGTTACTTAGCTCGTGTGAAAAGTCGGTGTTCTGGGTTTCGGTCTTCTGAAGAGGTTGGCGATTTCGTCTCGACCAAGTGGGAGTCAGGTAAACATCGGTCTACTGAAGTAGACCCATATTACATAAATAGCTATATGTATATGTAGGTGTGTGTGTGTGTGTGTGTGTGTGTGTGTGTGTGTGTGTGTGTGTGTGTGTGTGTGTGTGTGTGTGTATCCTTGTGGAAAGGGAGCTAGGGTTGACTGACCATACGATCATGCAACCCCGATTATTCCTCTGACCTGTGCAAGAACAGTAGCATAGTTTTTCAGGTCAAGAACCTCAAATCAGCATGATAGCTGGTTCAAATGGAGAAAGTGTTAGCTTTTCAAGCACAAAGTTAAGATCCCAAGGAGAAGCCACCTCTTTTCTAGGTGGATGAATATGTAAAACCCCTTTCAAAAACTGTTTGACTTGAGGATTATAAGAAAAAGGAGAGGGGCCCAAGTGCAGATAAACAGAAATGTCCAAAAGATTAATCTCGATAGAAAAGTAAAAAAGGCCAAAGGACAATAACTCCCACAAATATTTTAGAACCAAAAGTGTCTGGGCCTTAACAGGGCCCTGTTTCTTAGTATGTGACCACCTTGGAAGGTATTTTCCACTTGTACATACAGTATTTCCTAGTAACATTTTAAGCCTCCTTTAGCACCTGCTATACATCCTCAGAAAAAAAGTCCCTAAAGGTTATTAAACACCATCATCCAGGCAGTGAACTGAAAGGTTTTCAGCTTGGAGTGTATCCAACAACCCCTGTATTTTCCAAGTAAATCCAGCCTGTGGTAATTGTTGGCCAATTTCAAAGCAGTAAGTACCACTGCTCATTACCTAACAATTGTTCAGATTTTCATCTCATATTTTTGGTCTGTTTATCCTAACATCTGTGTTTTTTCTGGCAAATCTTTGAGGACTGAAGTCTCTAAATAATGCTATACATTTGAGTTTCAGACTTTATAACTTTCAGAATATGCATGTTGACACAAGTCCTGCAACTTTTAACAACTTTCTAAATGTACAAGAGCAATATTTAAAATCTGTCCCTATTTTTGGACCCCCGTCCCATTATTTAAGGCTTTGTCCAGATTTCTTGTGTTAAGCTGTTAAAGGTATGCCACTGTTGCCTGGGCCAAAAGGGAATTACAGCCACTATCCCTTTACTGGGAAGTCCTTCTGGTTCTTTAAAACACTGGATATCAGTGGAAAAACACAAAGGAACATTCCCGTCCATGGGAATGAGAAAGCATCCGTTTTCCAGTATGTTTGCAAGGAATCCTGGAGTGGATTTCTTTTAAATGTCAGTTTTGAAAGGGGACAATCAGATCTATTCGAGGTATTTCCAACAGCTGGAACAACACCTGTAATGGTAATCACAGAGGCCATAAAAGCCAGAATCCTGAAAAATTTACTGGCAGATATCAGAGACTGGTTGGAAAAGTTCAGGAAGACTTCTTTGTATAGTTCTACTTTGTCCAGAGGAAGAAAAACCCTCTGGAATTATCTAACAGACATCCCAGAAAAAGTATTCTGTAGGAAGAGACAAGAGAATTGTTAAGTTTCCTTCAAACCCCAAATGGATTAGGAGTTTCTTGACATGTCCATGAATCTTGACAACTGGAAAAAGAATCTGGAATACAAGACAATCATCCAAATAATGAAAGATGGGAATGCATTGAAGTCTGCAGTAAGCAATTACTGGAGTCAGATATTTTCTATACACCCTTGATGCAGTAGATCAGATAAGGCAAAAAACTGAATGTAAGCCAGATACGGAAAACCTTAATAAAGTCTAAAATATATGCAAATAGGAATGCAATAAGCATCTTTTAAGTGTAATTATTGACCATTAAACTGAAGGGGGTAGTGGTGAATGGTAACATTTGGTGGGAGAAAGTTTTTGTACCTTGACAAGAGATTGCGAGGGGACAGGTTTAGAACTGGTCTCAAAGTTCACTTTTTTGGCACCAGAAAGATCTTTGAACAAAACCACGCGCCTACCTGATCTCATGGCACCAGTTCTATGACACCCCCCCGAGACAACATGTGTTCCAAAACTGGAAAATAAAACAGGGATATTTGGTTTACAGGATGAAGAAGGATCCCACAGAAATAAAGAAGGAACTCCCACTGCCATTTGTACCCCTTCTGAAAATCCATTAATCTGAAATGACTTTATCCCACTGGAGAAGATGAAGGCCAAGAACCAAAACAATGTTTTTCTTTCAAAGAAAGCTCATGTCAGTTTAGTTCAGTAAGCTTCTTTAAAACAGATGCTGAAGCTGTACATAGTGGCCATGAAGTTCATACTACATACCTGGATGTAGCCAATAATAGTAAGTAAATCCTTCTATCAAGCCCAATTAATAAATAAAGGTACTTAAATTCAGGTCAACAGAAGTTATCATTCTTTTACAATTGGTCTGCTCAGGGCAGAGTATCTAATATAATGCCCCTTGTAGTATCTACCTACCATGTATTTTTATGCAGCAGTGCCTGAAAAAACATACATTATTAACTAAAAATAGCACTAAATTAATGACACTCCGCTACAAACACAGGTTTGAATCTCTATCCCTATACCGCCTCTTGTAGACTCCTGCAAGGCAATTTATGTCTAGCATTCTTTGCTATTTAAGACCCAACCCTCCTCGACTTCCAACACCTCCACAAAACAAAATACTTCACAAATACAGGCTAGAAACTTGAATCTCCATCAACAAATAAGTAAGACATGCACAAGATGGACATATATATTAATCAATGCTTCTTTATCTCTGTAATAATCTTGTTGCACAAAAAATAAAACAATACTCTCATTTTCATAAGGCAAACCTTGATTATTAGATCTGTACCCATGAATTCATTCCTCATCTGACTTTTTGCTAGATCAAAATCACGATGTTTAACCCTCTTAGATCATGAATTAAGAGAATTGGTTGGCCCGGAACCTAAGGTTGTGTATAAGAATAAACCTAATCTTAGGAGCATGTTATGCTACAAGAAGGTCTCAGGAGAGAGGGTTAAACATCGTGATTTTGATTACAACACGATACCCTGTGGTAGGTGCAACCAATGCGTGGCTATAGGTACCGATACTATTTTTGTTAACCCTAGTAACAAGCTAGTTTATAAGTTCAACACAAGGACTGACTGCATGAGCAAAAATGTTGTCTATCTAGCTAGATGCCAAGCCTGTACCTCCTTTTATATAGGAAAAACTAATAGGACCCTGAGAGAGAGAATCAGGGAGCATTTATATCACATCAGGCTCGGCACAGAAACTAGTGCTCTAGCCAAACATGTTAAGATTTCAGGAGCTCAACATACCTTTCTATTCTCTGTAATACAGGTAGTGTTTGAGAGTAGCAGAGGAGGTGATTTGACTAATGATACTCTAGAATGTGAGATGCGATGGATAATAAGGTGTAAGGCTGATAGGCCTCCGGGCCTTAATGAAAGAGTTAATATTAAACCCATACTAAGGAAGTGGAGGTGTTTTAGACCTAAGAAATGATTTATGAGTAGGTATAGGTTTGTACCCCATATGATATGGATATTCCACACTAGGGAAGGTCTCATTGTGTATTTATTTATTGTATTACCATGAGCTATTATTTGTTTGACCTACACATTATATATATTCATGGGGTTTTTACCTATGTTCAGTGCATGTTATGTTAGTGATAGATGTTAGTCTCTTGTAATGTTCGTCTGAGTGTCCATCTCTATACACATGTTTTTCTTACATACACATGTTTTACGTATTTATTAGATAGATTTATTGTTTAATGATTTTACATGCTTTTATGTGTATATATACATATATATTTTTTATATATAGTATGTGTGTATTTTTGTATACACTTATTTATATAATTCTCTTTTTTGGATGGGAACAGTAACTAGCACCTTGTGTACCTAGCAGCTGTTAAACATCTAATTATGTTGTTTTTAACCAATAGGATTTAGTCAGCGTATATTTAAATTCTTGCATAATTGAGTGTGTTTATACGTCTGAAGAAGCCTTTGGGTGAAAGCGCTAACGTTTTTCAATAAACTAGAACTGGTTCGTTTTTAATTGCAGTGTTTTATTACATGGGAGTGAAGCTGAGTCGTGGTTTTACGATCTAAGAGTGTAGCTGTGCTGTATGGTCTTACATCTTGGACGTTTTTCGTTTGCTTGGACTTATACTGCCAGTGACCCTGCATTCATTGGTGTGCTTTGACTAAAAGATAAGTTTGGGCTTGAAGCCCTTCAGAGCTTTCCTGCCAGCAGAAAGAGGGAGGCTGAACTCTGAAAGGACTATGCAAGGAAGAAAAAAACATAAAATGTCCACACCCAGGCATAAATAAAAACCACCACCAAAAAACAAGCGGGATGGAGTCAGAGAGTGGCTATTACAGCATTAATCATTCGAACGTTTACTGTTATTCTAAGTTCAACTTAGACAACTGTACTATGTTCTTCATACTGACTGCTGCAGAAGCCTTAGCTATATGGGTAGATTATCCTAGCTTACTACATTCAGGAGGTGGAAGGGGAAGGGGAAGGGTCAAGGAACCCCTGGAGAATGGTACCAGGAAAGTTTGATCTGGACCTAGAGAAGGAATCAAACGTGTAGTGCAAAGGTATCAAGGACCAACTAACGGCTTCTAAAATATTTCTAGAATCCAAGCCTTTCCAAAAAAAAAACATAAATGAAGCCAAGGTGGTTTACAATCAAAATCCCAAATGCAGATCCTCTGCAGACAGGATATCGGATGGCAGATAGTCGCTTGCCAGGTTGCCCACCATCGATAGTTCATATCAGCGAATGCCACTGTGCATTTGTTGACATGAAGTCGATCTAAGGGTTAGATATCGCAGTACAGTGCAGATTGGGACATTCATCCCTTTCCTCACTGTAGTGCGATCTCTGAGTTGGAATATATAGTTAGCAAGGTGGGGGGGGGTGCAGGGGGCTTGATCCCCTGCAAAGACGTGATGTGAAGTGTAGGTGTTGTACTTACTTGAACTCCTATGCAGGAGCATCACATTTTATGTTTGGTGGCGTTGTCAAATCTACTGAATTCATTCAGCAGATTCGACATTTCACTTAAGTGAAATCTGTTATTTGGCCTTTCCGTTCAAGGTTCCGAACAGATTTTTGTAAAGACTTGCATCATGTTGATAGTAAACTAGCCAAGACCCTGGCAGAGAGGGCTTTGACCCTGCCTGGAAAAGATTTCTTATGGTCAGTAAAATAAAAGGTAATGGACTTGGACATCCATTTGGAAATGGTCTGTTTTGACACAAGTTGTCCCTTCTCACTTTCACAAGAAATAAACAACCGATTGGAAGTTCTGACAGATACAGTTCTATGAAGATAGCACTGGAGTTGTCTGTGTACATTGAAGGTAAAGAGCATCTTTTCTCCCTCATTTTTAGATTCAGGAAAGAAAACAAGGAGATGGATAGTCTGTCTTAAAGTAAACTTGGATACCACTTCAGACATATGGAAAATCAGGTAGGGGTGACTCACAGTAACAGCTTACAACTCCGATACCATTCTTGCAGAGTTCAGAGCAATCAATAAAACTGTTTTCCATGTTAAGAACTTCAAATCTTCCAGATAAGCTGGTTCAAATAGAGCAAGTGTTAGCTTCTTTGACACAAAATTAAGATCCCAAGGAGGGGCCACTGGTTTACTTGTGGCCTCTTATACAAAACCCCTTTCAAGAATATTTTGACATGACACTGCCTTGAAAGAGCAGGATCCATGGGTATATATGCTGAAATGACCGATAAATGAACATTGATAGAGAAATAATGCAACTTTAACTTTATGCATGTAACCCAACATATGTGAATCGTTTTGCTAGAACTGCTATTATATCAATATTGTTTAAAATTGTACTTGTTTTAAAATGTGTTACTGGAGCTTTTCTCCTCGGGTCTCCACTGAAAATGGGCCACAAGCCCAGCTGGACAAACCTGGTTAACAAATGTCAATAAATAAATAAATAAAAATAAATAAATAAGAAAGGCCATAGGATAATAACGCTCACAAATATTGTAAAACCAGACAACACCTAGCCCTAAACAGAAGCTGGCACTAACTAGAAAACCTTTTCCATTTCCTAATATATGATTTTCTACGAAGAGGCTTTCTTGCTTCCATTAGTACCTGCTGCACATCCTCAGTAAGCAAGTGCCTAAAAGGAATTAAGACCACATCATTCAGGCAGTCAACTGAAATTATATCGGGGTGTATTAAACACCCCTGTTCTTGAGTAAGTAGAGTCAGTCTATAATGAAGCTTGTGGTAACTGTTCCTAGTCATTTCTAAAACAGGGAAGAACCACACTTGCCCTAGAACAGAAGAGAGTTACCACAATGATTTTGTGGGATTCCTACTGAACTATGTTACACTTTCACAAGAATAATTATACAAGGATTATGCGTTCCATGAACCTGAATGTTATTTGTGACTAACAGAACTTGCTAGAGAGAGAGAGAGAGAGAGAGATTCATACCCCAAAAGTTACATCATCTATAGAATAAACTTTCCATCTTCATAAGATGAAAGCCATTCTCTTCAAAGAAAATTTGGATAAATGGATTTGGAACCATAAATTCACTGCTGGGGTACTGCTCATGTCCCTTATGGACAGAGGTAGTCTGCAAAATGACTCAGGGCTTCAAAACCCAGAGACCCACTACCTTGATAATTCCCTAGTTATGGGATGGGGTAAGTAAGACTGGCTAGGCACAAAGGATCTTGTGCCATTAGCCTAGTAATAACCTATGAAGTACCCTGGATATTAGTGGAAAGGGTGGAAAAGCATACAGGAACATTCCTGTCAAAAGAAAAGAGGCATATGTCTTCCTGGCCTTCTTGCATAGTCCTGGAACAGAATCCTGCCAGGTGATTGTTCAAAGAGGAGGCAAAAAGGACTACTCGAGGAACTCAACACAGATGGATTAAGAAGTTATGTACCTACCATAACGTTCCATGTTAGCTGTCTTCTTCTCGCCTTCTTTCTTGCTGGTTGGGTTCGGAGCCGACTTTCGGCTCTGACTTGGCCATTTTCTAAAGCTCAAGATCTACTTACTGGCTCGAGGCCTCCCTATATCCCACAATGCCTGGCACTAGACCCCCAGATCTCGTTTGGAAGACCTAACACCATCATAATGCAAGAGGACAACCGTCCCAATAGCAAAAACTTCAGCTACAGGGATGAAGAAAAAGGCGGAGGACATAAATCGGTAAAGACTCAGCCAGTGACAAGACCCGTAGGAGGACTCTTCTCGGTCCATCTAGGTTAGGGGGATGAAGGGTGGGACGCAAGAAAGAAGGTGAGAAGACAACTAACATGGAACGTTATGGTAGGTACATAACTTCTTAATGTTAAGTTGTCTCTCTCGCCTTCATTCTTGCTGGTTGGGACAGCGTCCCTAGCACCTTAGTCCTGGTTGGCTCATCGGAACAGACTCTTGGGCACAGTGGAACCAAAATCAGCTCTGCTCCTAGAGGCCAAATCCAATTTATAATGTGAAATGAAGGTATGAGGGGTGGCCCATGTGGCCGCCGCACAAATGGCTTCCATAGGTAGTCTTGATTGAAAAGCTACCGATGTAGCTAAAGCCCTAGTAGAGTGGCCTTTAGGTTTAGCAAGGAGTTATTTGTTCCTCAACTGATAAACAAGGGTAATAATAGAGAACAACCACCTGGATAAGGTTCCTTTAGACACTGGTCGACCCTGCCTACCCTCCGCATAGGACAGGAAGAGTTGGTATGATTTCCTTGATTGCTCAGTCCTATGCAAATAGAAACGTAATTGCCTATGAACGTCCAACTGGTGTAGTTTGTGTTCGGCTTTGTTGGAATAATTTGGAAAAAAGACTGGCAGATCGATGGACTGATTCAAATTATTTTCGGAGGGGACCTAAGGAAGGAACGAAGGATTAGTCCGGAGTGAAACTCTATCCTTATGGAAAACTAGGTAAGAAGGACGAACACAAAGGGCTTGAAGTTCAGAAACTCTCCTCGCTGAAGTAATGGCCACCAAAAAGAGGGTTTTCCAAGTAAGCAATTTCAAGGAACAGGAAGCTGCCGGTTCAAAGGGAGTCAGTATCAAGGAAGCTAGGATCAAATTTAACTCCCACAAAGGCGGGAGATCTCTCACTGGAGGCCTGAGCAAGATTGTTCCTTTCAGAAAGGCTTTGCAAAGCTTATGGGACATGCTGATGGTTTCTGAGAGGCCCGTATGGAAATTAGAGATTGCCGCTAGTTGAACTCTAATGGTGGCAGAAGAGGAACCCGCTTGACAAAGTTCTGCTAAAAAGTCTAGGACGTTATGGACAGGGGCCGTGAAGGGATCTATATTTTTAGCCTCTGCCCAGAAAGAGAAACGTTTCCACTTACTAGCATAAGTCTTCCTGGTTGTAGGTTTATGCGAAGAAAGGATACTCTCACGCACTGAATGGGAAATACTGGGAAGCCTGGCTAAGGTTGGAAGTGGAGCAACCAAGCAGTGAGGTTGAGAGATTGAAGAGATTGATGCAGCCTGCCCGACTGATGGATCAAGAGGTCCGGAACTAGGTCCAGATTCCAAGGCTGCTCTAGAAGGTGACTATGCAGGAACGGGAACCAGATTTGTCGAGGCCAGTAGCGGGCAATGAGAATCATCCTGCACCCCAGCACGGTAGCTTTCTGAATTAGTTTGGGAATTAGGGGAAAGGGTGGGAATGCATACAGAAGTCCCTGGGGCCAATCGTGAACTAGAGCGTCTCTGGGGGTGTGTCCGGGAAGAGGGAAGAGAGTGAAGAAACTGTCACACTTGCTGTTGAGAGGAGTTGCGAAAAGGTCACAGCAAGGCTGACCCCATTTGCGGAAGATTTTGTCCGCTACTGTCCGATTGAGAGACCACTCGTTAGGCATGAGAGTAGCTCTGCTTAGCCTGTCCGCTATGACGTTGGACTTCCCAGGTATGTGCGTTGCTGTCAGAAACCGTTGAGAGGAGATCTCCCACTGCCATAGTCTGAGTGCTTCTCGACATAAGGGATAGGACTTGGTTCCACCCTGCTTGTTGATGTACCACACTACAGACATATTGTCTGTCTGAATTGCAATGGTCCCAGTGGGTAGAGAGTTCTGAAGAGCTTGCAAAGCTAAAAGCACCGCCCTCATCTCCAAGACGTTTATGTGCAAGTCGTACTCGTGGGGTTGCCAGGTGCCCTGGACAGTCCTGCCCTGAAAATGCCCCCCCCCACCCGATCAGGGAGGCATCTGTGGTCTCCGTGGCAACTGGAGGAGAAAGGACAAATGGTCTGCCCTGGGGTACTGATGGAGAGACCATCCACCAAGCCAAGTGGTCTTTGCATGATTGTGTAATTATTATCTTGTGAGACAAAGGAAGTTGTTGAAAGGACCACTGGGTGAAAAGCATCCACTGGAGAATCCTCATGTGAAAACGAGCCAGGGGAACTAATATGATCGCTGCTGCCATGAGACCCAAGGTTTTTAGGACGAATTTGGCCTGAATCTTTCTGCATCCTAATAATACCTGTACATGTCGGCGAATGTCTGCCACTCTGTCTACTGGAAGTCTTGCAGACAGATCTTCCATATTTAATCTTGCGCCTATAAAGGTTGAAGACTGACAAAGCGACAATGCAGACTTTTCGAAATTTATTGAGATACCTAGGTTGGAGCATGTTTGGATGGTATAATCCCTGGCTCTCAGCAATTGATGTCTGGTGGTAGCAGTAAGGAGCCAGTCGTCTAGATACGGAAACACCTGGAATCCTTGCCGTCTCAGGTAAGCAGTAACCACTGCCATATTTTTGGTGAACACCCTGGGGGCTGTGGTGAGACCAAAGGGCAGGGCTCTGAACTGGTAATGACTGGCTCCCAGCCGGAAGCGGAGAAACCTTCTGGAACGCCTGTCCATTTTGATGTGGTAGCACGCATCCTGAAGATCTATGGAGCACATCCAATTGTCCTGACCCAAAAAGGGTAGAATGGACTGAAGCGTGACCATCCAGAACTTCGTTCTTTGAACAGACTTGTTTATTCTGCTGAGATCCAAAATGGGTCTCCAGCCCCCTGTCTTTTTTGGTACCAAAAAGAACTGAGTAAATTCCGGATCCTTGCTGGTCTGCTGGGACTTGTTGGATGGCCCGTTTTTTTTTTTTAGCAGTCTTGAAATTTCTTGTACTGCCTGTTCCCTTAGACTGGGTGGAACATCTGGGATGGGGATGTTTGATTTTAGGGGGGTGTGGACAAATGGGATTTTGTAACCTCCGGATATGATAGACTGTACCCATCTGTCTCGAGTGATGAGACACCAGGCTTCTGGGTACAGAGACAACCTTCCCCCGACTGCCTCCGAAGGCGGACAGCCGGGCAGCCCCTCAGGGGTGCTGGAAGGGCTCGTCAGAGAAAGATTCTCTGCTGCCCTGATTCTGCAGACACCCTCTGCCCCGCGGGTGGCGTCTATTGTTGTCCCCTCCTCTGCCTTTGGAGGGAAACCCGGCACGTGTGTCAGGCACAGCTCCCTGGGGTTTCCAGAGCCACATCTTTCTACTCTTCTGACCCTTAGGATATGGTCTAGAGGGAGTGGAAAAATGGACTCCCACGGCAGAGAGAGTCTTGCCTTCCTGCTCACACCTGGTAAGGGTATCTTTCACCTGAGGTCCAAACAGAGCCGAACCATCAAAAGGGGTGTTGGCGAAGGACGCCTTGAAGGGATCAGCGAAATTACATAAGTACAGTTTTGTACCTACCATAAATGTAGATGTTCGAGTGCTCATACAGCTGCAGTCATAACAGATGGGTTTTCCTGCCGTCAGGTGGGTCCTCGGTTGGCCGAATTCCAAAGTCTAGGTCCGGCGTCGGTTGTCGTCGCTTCTTCCCTGACGTCAGTGCGACAGGGGTATAAAAGATCCAGCCGACGCCATTTTCTTCAGTTTTTCTTGCCCTAGATGTCAGGTGCCCCCAGAAGGAAAGCAAAACATAAATTTATGTAATAAAGCAAATGCAATATAATCATAAAACCGTAGTTGCAAGCAAATACACCATAAAAGAATACCCCAATGAGGTTGTATGAGGAGGTGTTAGCCATTAGGCCTGTCCCAAGAGGGGAAGGAGGGAGGGAAACCTGGACTGCAGCTGTATTAGCACTCGAACATCTACATTTATGGTAGGTACAAAACTGTACTATGTTCATCATGCATACAGCTGCAGTCATAACAGATGGGTAGAATCCCAAAGCTAATGGTAGGCACTAAGTGGAAATAGGAGGAGCCAGGATGCCCTGCAAGACTGCAGTGGCAAAGCCCGCTCTAGTTTTGAAGTATAATGGTAGGTGATGGTGCTTGGAGAAAGTATGTACAGAGCTCCAAGTGGCTGCTTCCAAAATGTCTTTGGTAGGAACCCCCCTGAGGAAAGCTGCAGAGGTAGCTGTGGTCCTTGTGGAGTGAGATCTGATGCCTGTAGGTACAGTTTTACCATGAATAGAGTAACAAGAGCGTATGCAGTGGGCTATCCATTTTGAGATTGTCTGTTTGGAAATAGGCTTCCCTTGAGCACCTGTAGCATAGGACACAAAGAGTTGCTCTGATTTTCTGAAAGGCTTTGTTCTGTCCAAATAATAACGGAGCTGTCTGTGAATATCCAAGGAATGCAGTAACCTCTCCCCTTTGTTTTGTGGATTAGGGTAAAAGGTAGGTAAGTGGATAGCCTGATTCAAGGCTACCCTGGATACTACCTTTGGCATAAATGAAGGATTGGTTCATAAGGAAACTCTGTCCTGATGGAAAATGATGAAAGGCTGCACAGCCATGAGGGCTTGTAGTTCCGAAACCCTGCGTGCTGAGGTGATAGCTAGAAGGAAGGCTGTCTTCCATGACAAATATTGCAGATCTGTTGAAGCAGCTGGCTCAAAAGGAGGTAGGGTTAGTTTTTCTAGAATGAAATTGAGGTCCCAAGCAGGTACTGGTTGCTTCCCTTGGGGGTTTTATATTCTTAGCCCCTCTGAGGAACTGTCTTAAGAGAGGGTGAGAGAATAAAGGAGGATCAGTGTTGTACTCTGCAGAAATGGCTGAGGCATGGATTTTGATAGAGGAGAATGAAAGTCCACTGCTTAACAGCTCGGCTAGGTACTGTAGCATTTGAGGTAAATTCAGTATTCCAGGATTCTGACCTTTTTTCTGATTCCAGACACAAAACCGTTTCCATTTTGCGGAGTAGGCTTTTCTAGTAGAAGGTCTTCTGGCCTCCAAAATGACATCCTGCACCTCCTTGGAGAGTAGGGTCTGCTGTGAGTTTAAGGAATCCTCCATGCGGCTAGATTGAGTGTTTTCAGCTGACTGTGAAGAGTTTTGAAGTTGTGCTGAGTCAGTAGAAGAGGCATTAGAGGCAGGATCCATGGTGGGGAATGCGTCAGGCTCCTCAGGAGTGGGTACCAGTGTTGTCTTGGTCAATCTGGAGCAATGAGAATCATCTTTGGTCTGTTTACTCTGGCTTTTAATAGAACTTTGGCCAGCAGTGGAAGAGGTGGAAAGGCATAAACCGTCATTGTTGTCCAACTGAAAGAGAGTGCGTCCACTTTCCAGGCCTGTGGAAGAAAGGTCCTTGAACAGAATTTTGTCAATTGGTAATTTCTGTGGGTGGCAAAGAGATCTATGTCTGGCCTTCCCCATGCTTGAATCATCATTGTAAAAACTTGAGGATGCAACTTCCATTCGTGTGGATCTGTCATATTTCTGCTCAGGTTGTCTGCCAGTGTGTTTTTCTTCCCTGACAGGAATTGTGCTTGAAGTTGGATTTACAATTCCAGAGCCGTGTTCCAAAGGGACATGGTTAGTCTGCACAGGGGGTATGAATGAGTTCCTCCCTGTTTGTTATGTACCACATCACTGTGGTGTTGTCTGTTCTTATCAATAGCTGGCCTGGATGCAGCAGTTCTTTGAAAGCCATAATAGCATTTATTACTGCTAGCATTTCCTTTTGATTGATGTGTAGGTGCTTTTCTTTTTGTGACTATTTGCCCTGAATGCACCGATCTGTCATGTGCGCCCCCCCAGGTGTAGTCCGAGGCGTCTGCTGTGATGACTTGATTTGCTTGAGGCTTGCAGAATGGAAGACCTATGTTTCTTTGGCATGCTTGAGCCCACCACAGAAATTCCTTTTGAAGACATGGAATCAGTGGTATGATTGTTTCCAAACTGTGGCTGTGTTGAGACTAAGTTTTTTAGGTACCATTGAAGTTCCCTCATATGCAGCTTTGCACATGGGATTAGCAGGATGCAAGATGCCATGAATCCCAGAGCCTGCAGGATTTTCCTTGCAGTCAGCCTAGTGAAGGTTGCCAGTTTTCTGAAGTATTGAGTTAATTGCCCTTGTTTCTCTGGCGTGAGGTAGGCCATCTGGGTGTTTGTATCCAAGCTGGCACCCAGGAAAATTATTGTTTGAGAGGGTATTAGTCTTGACTTCTTTTTGTTGACTGTGTATCCCAGAGATTTCAACAACATTATTACAAACGCCAGGTGTTTCAGAAGAGTGTGTTTGCTGTCCGCTTGGATCAGGCAGTCGTCCAGATATGGGTATATTTGTATCCCTTGAAGTCTGCAGAAGTCAATTACTGATGCCAGGCATTTTGTGAACACTCTGGGCGCAGTAGATAAGCCAAAGAGCAATGCAGAGAATTGATAATGGGATGAACCTGCAAGAAATCTGAGGTATCTTCTGCAATCTTGTCTGATTGGGACATGCAGGTATGCCTCCTTGAGGTCCAATGTTACCAGCCAAGACTCCTTGCCCAGCATGGGAAGAAGCTGCTGTAATGTGAGCATCTTGAACTTTGGTACGAGTAAATATGTGTTTAGGATGGATAGGTCCAAAATAGGTCTCCAATCTTTGCCCTTCCTTGGTACCAGGAATAGTCTGGAATAAAAACCTTGACCCTGTTCTTGTGCAGGTACCTCTTGAATAGCTTTCATGTCCATGAGATATGAAATTTGTTTTTGTGCCTCTGCCCTTTGATTGTGTGGCAGGTTTGGCATGCCTCTCATTTTTGGAAGGGTGTGAAAGTGGAATCTGTAGCCTCTGTCTATAATGTCCAGGATCCATTTGTCTTTTGTGACAATATGCCAATTTTTCGAAAATAATGCCAGTTTTCCACCTAAAGGTGCTGCCATTTGAGCCTTGCTCGGCATGCAAAGGGGAAAGTCATTGGGTCTGCTTTCTGAATGGCTGTGAACTATCCTCACCCCCTCTTGGTGTAGGTCGTTGCCATAGTCTGCCTCTAAATGATCCTTGAGATTGCCCTCTACCTCTCGGGCGCCTGTATCTACCTCTTTGAGGTCTGTCCGTGGCTGGAAAGGACCAATTTTTTGAAGGCCAATTTCTACTGAAGTGTGGCAGTTGTACCTGTAGGAAATCTTTCACTGTTTGCATTGATTTTGCCTTTTCCTCCATTTTCTTTAATACCTCCTCAGCTTTAACACCAAACAATACATCTTTTTGAAGAGGCGCATCTAGTAATTTAGCTTTGACATGATCTGGTAAGGTTTGCTCTTTGAGCCAAGCATGTCTACATATGACTGATCCTGTAACAGCAGCTCTACAAGAGGCCTCTAAAGCATCAAAACCACATTGCAAGGTATGTTTACCCACTTGCTCTGCACTATGCAACAAATCCTGCAACTCCTTCAAGTTGTTCAGGTTGTGACATTTTGCTTTTCAACTGAGATAACAAAAACTGTTGATACTTTAACATATGGAACTGACAGTTTAATGCCCTCATGGTTAAAGTGGCCGAGGTGTATACCTTTTCCCCCCACCTTTCTAAAGCTCTGGAATCCCTCTCTGAAGGTAATGGATTTTTGGCAGTGGAGGCCTTAATTCCCTTGGGACCCTGTGAAATAGTTTCTGGGTCAGCCGCATGGCTTTTGTATAGGAATTGGTGTGAATCAGGAACCCGGTAATACCTGTCAGGCTTGACTGGAGCTGGAGGTAAAGAATCTGGGTTAAGGCTGGCCTCTGAATACACATCATCTAGTATGTCTATGACAGGAGGTATAGCCAGAGGCCTGTGCTGAGGGAGCAAGAGGAAATCCCTGAGCCTTTTCTTGGAGTCTGAGTACTCTTGGCCTTCCCAATGGAAGTGTTCCCTCAAGTTATGCAAGGTTTCCCCAAGAGAGTAATCCTCAGGGGGGGGGGGGAACAGAGGGAATGGACTCTTCTACATAAGAATCTTCGAAAGGGGAGTAAGAATGTTCCTGGTCCTCAAAATGTTCTGAAGTAATGGAGGCCTGGTCCGAGGAAGGGTATTCTTCCTCCACTCTGGGCCTTTTGTCCGAGGGGGGTTGAGAACCCCTGATAAGAGTAATCAAATCCTCAGCCATTTTGAGCATCTGCTTTTTAGGCATGGGGCCTTGAGAGGGGCCCTGTGGAGCTTGTCATTTGGAATGCATGGCTGCTTTAGACTTAGTGTAAGCCTTATTGGAAAAAGAAGAAGAAGGCCTGAAGACACCTTGAGAGGTGGCAGGCCTGTCTAAACTCTTGAGTTTCCCCGCCAATAGTGGCTTCGGTATCTGTAATCGGGGTGTGGGCCGAAGAACCTGCGACCTCGGGCACAGAAGACACCGCTAATGAAGTGTCATCGTTTGTTTGTAGGTGCCTCACTGAGAACCGGAGCACATGTAGTCGGCTTTAGCGTGGTGTCGGTAGAAGTTGCGGACCTCATATGAAGGTCCTTATCTTTACGTCGTTTACTCAAAATTGGAGTCGGAGTATCCGACGACATGTTATAATTAAACTTTTTGCCAAAACAGTGTTGGGCGAACTCCGCCCGACGCTTAATAGTGCGTCTGTTGAATGTAGCACAAAAACGACAGGCCGAGACGTCGTGGTCTGGGCCTAAGCAAGGTATACAGAGGGAATGGAAATCCTTATGCGGTATTTGCTTCCAGCATGAAATGCAATTATTAACTTTGTCTGACATCGGTCTGAGGCAAGAAAAGTTTCCCCAATGGGGTACTTAGCTTTCAAGAAGTCTTCAGTTGAAAAATATTCGTAATCTAAGGAGCTGGCCGACCGGCACTTGCGAACTGCTTCTGCTTCGGGCACCATGCGGCAAGAAAGACTGAAGAAAATGGCGTTGGCTGGATCTTTTATACCCCTGTCGCACTGACATCAGGGAAGAAGTGACGACAACCGACGCCGGACCTAGACTTTGGAATTCGGCAGATCGAGGACCCGCCTGACGGCAGGAAAACCCATCTGTTATGACTGCAGCTGTATGCACGATGAACATCCACATCCAGGCATGTCTTCTCAAAGCCACGCCTGTGCTTGCGGCCCTACTCGCCCCATCAGCCGCATACGAAATGAGCCGCATGGAGGAGTTGACGATAGAATTAAGAGTCGCCAGCTGGGAGTTTATCTTGTCTTGAGCCCCCGCAGCTGATGGATCTTGCAGGGTATCTCCTAGCTCCTTGAGGAGATCCCTCTGAAGACGGGTGAAGTGGCACAAATAATTCAGCGACCGCATGGAGAAGGTCGCTGAGGAAAACATCCGCTTCCCGTATCTATCCATTGTCCTAGACTCTTTATTAGGGGGATGGACAGGTACAGAAGTGTCAGCCATCTCCTTTTTCGTAGCAGCTGCTACCACCATGGCATCAACGGGGACACCCTTAGTCAAAAACTGTTTATCTTGAGGGGCCCTAATAAACTTAGTGGGCCTGTGGAGGTTGGTTCCAGTGTGTCCGGAGCTGACCACTCCTTCCGAGCCACTACTTCCATCTCTGGATCGAAGGGCGGAGACAACCAGGAGGTGGAGGGGCGAGAACCAAACGCATGCAAGTATACCGACTTGTCCTCAGAAGGGTTAAGGGCAGACCAGTTCCCCCTCTGCTTAAGGATTTCAAGGATGTCTGAGAAAGAGACATCTTCAGAGGGGGATCTTGGGGACCCTTCCGAATCCTCCAAGTCAGTATCTGACGTGACAGACTATGGGGAGTCAACAGGTTTCCTCTTACATTTCCTCTTTTGAGGGGGCTCCTCTGAAATCTCAGGGGAGGCCTCGGAAGAGGAAGATACACCCAGTGGGGTGACCTGGAGCATTTGATCCCCTCGCTTGGGGTCTGGAGGAGGGACAGAGACAGAAGCAGGCACCCTGGGGGGAGGAGCTGAAGGGGCTGATCGAGGTGCAGACTCAGAAGTCAGCACGCTCATGACCTCGAAGGAGCCCCTGTCCGGCAGAGAAGAGGGCTCCCGCTCCGAAGAGACAGGAATCCTCTCCGGCACCGAAAGGGACAGCTCCGAGGCTGATGTAGGAGCCGCGCTTACCTGCGCCAAGTCTCCGAGAGGGAGAACGGGGTTGGACAAGGGTCCGATGCCACTCGCCCCTTCGGAGCCGACGCGGGAGTCTCAGCGCCCAGATCCCTCCAAGGACAGAGCCATTGAAGAAATTGGAGCCGAAGGAGCCGAAAGGGGAAGCATTGGCGCGGACATTTCCAGGATCTGAGCCCCAACAAGCTCTGGCTCTGAACTGACAGGAGGAGTTGGAGGAGGAACTACTTCAGAAACAGGAACAGCCACAGCCCGATGAGGAGGGCTAGTTAACATTTTAGCCAGGGCCTGCGATTTGAGGAGTCTACTAAACACTCTCTCCAAGTCATGATCGGATAGCCTCGAGGACCGAGAAGAGTGGGACAGATGGCTCCGTTCAGACTGTAGCAAAGGCGATCCTGGAGCCGAGCGAATCGACTCTAGGGATGGCGACCTGGATTGCTTACGGCTCCCTGATGGCTCCAACGCCAAGGTCGGAGCAGAGAGAGATTTAGATACTTCGGTTACGGCCGGAACCGAAATTGAAGCAGACGCTCCACCTGATGATGGCTCCGTACTGGGAGCCGACGGCTTGGTAGGCTTAGGGGTTTTCGCTGGCTGAGACTTTGCCGGAGACCCCTCAGGTTTTAGTAACCTCCTGAGAATCAGCTTGTTCCTATGCTCCTGCAGGACTCTCGGACTAAAGGCATGATATACCGAGCAAGAGTCCTGCAGGTGTAGGGCACCTAAACAATAAACACAAGAAGTGTGACCATCTGTCAGAGACATTTTCTGACAGCACGAGTCACACTTCTTGAACCCTGATACCTTGGTATCCTTTGACATGTTAATGAAAAAAGGAATACTGATGGATGAATGTTAGATTAGTGCAAACAAAAAACTCACACACTCACACACACTAGTCCCACACCTTCACACAAAAAACTAAAGGTAACAATACTAACAAAACTAAGAGACTATTATCTTAGACTACAAAGGCTAAACACTACTTTCCTACTGGAACAATTTAAAAGGGAAGGGGATAGCCTCTAATTTATATGGCCTACTTAGGGAGATGGGGGGGGGGTGGAGGGGAGAAACTCTCTAAGCAAAAACGAGTTTCCCAAGGGTCAGAAAACAAAGGAAAAAGTAAGACTAATCTACGGTACTACTCTAATTAAAGAAGAAACTTGAAAAATATACATTAAAAGTTTAACTACTAATATTACAAAAAGATGAATACGACCTGAGCCAGTAAAGCGCAATCTCGTAGCTGAAGCGGCAAACGAGATCTGGGGGTCCTAGCGCCAGGCATTGTGGGATATAGGGAGGCCTTGAGCCAGTACGTAGCTCTCGAGCTTTAGAAAATGGCCGAGTTGGAGCCGAAGGTCAGCTCCGAACCCAACCAGCAAGAATGAAGGCGAGAGAGACAAATTAACATCAAATGTTGGAAGCCCCCGATCTAGTTTTCATTCGTGAGGGTCTGCTCCAGTCCTGCCCAGCTTGTCTGCCACACAATTTAATCCAACCAAAAAATGGCTAGTCTGGAAAGGGGGTATTGACCTGGCTTACTTATGTACTACATGACTGTGGTATTGTCTTAAATCACTTTGAAGAGGTCCCGGGAGCCAAAGATGGTTCAGAGAACTGAGTGTCTTGATCAGGGCAAGCATCTCCTACATATTTATATGCTTGCTCCTGTCTTTGGTGTCCCACACCCATGCACTTTTATCCCTCCTGAAACGGTTCCAAAAGCATCCATGGTGACTGTCTACTTTACAGCAGGGAGGAAGAAAGGGAGACCTGGATTTAAGAATATCTGTTGTCTCTACCAAAATATTTCTCTTCTGACAAACCCCAACACTGGGATTTGAAAAGGTAATTGCTGTTGATGCTGGGACCAAAGAGATTTCAGACACCACTATCTCTCATGTGGAGTCTTGCCAAGGGTATCATGAGAATCATTGATTATATGAAACCCAAATCCTGGGGTGTCCTCTCACCAGTGACTGAGGTCTGACTGGAAAATCTTAGAAAAAAGGTCTAAGTTAAAGATCTAGTTTTTCCTATGGAAGACGAGTTATTTGAATTGAGATTTCTAGTTGACATCCCAGTAATGTGGTCATGTGTGAGAGAGTCAAGAAAGACTTAACTGTTCTCTTGGAATCCCAGCTTGTGTAAGAGATCTCCCATCTAAGAGGGGGATTCCTGACACTGAAAAAGACTCTGCAAAGATAAGCAAGTCATCTAAATATGGAAAAATGTAGTACCTGGAGCTTGTATTGAGATACAAGTGGAGCTAGACACTTTATGAAAACTCTTGGGGGTAATGGACAGTCCAAAGGTTAAGGCAGAGAACTGATAATGAAGTCTATCAATCCCTTAAAACAGCATGTGACTAAGAATAAGTGGAAACAAAGTCTGATCTGGGAATGAGGAATGACCCCCTGGAAAGGAAGAATTTCCTCCCACCATCATCTGTAAGTATAATTAATGAAATTCAGAACCAATTTGTCTGAAGCAATCTGTTGCCAAAAGAAAAAATGGAAACTAAGACTTTCTGGAAGAAAAAGGGGACCAAGGTGGCAGTGGGTCACAGGACCTCTCTTGAACAGTCATTCAGACATACTGGACTGCCCTTCGCTTTGGAGGAGAGACTTCTTTTTGGGACTCCCTTGCCATCTCTTCTTAAGCATCTGTTTACCTCAGTTCTGCAGAGACTGTTTATTCTGTTTTCTGCCAAAAATGGAAGTGGAGAAAGAAAATCCCTTAGACAATTTAGAGCTGAAAAACTGTAGAGATTCCCTGGATCAACTTGCCCCTTTCATCACACTTTTTGATCGCCTCTGCAGCAGGGGGCCCAGACACTAAATTTCTATCCAAGGGAGAATTTAAAAATGTCATTATCATTTGAAAATTTCTGAGAATCCATCCATGGAAACCTCCTTAAAACCGTACCAGTGGCCATAGCACTGGAAGAAGTATCAGAGTCATACACTCACACTGCAAATAATGACCTGTGCACAAGACAAAAGTTACTTAAAGCAGATATTTCTTCATTTTGGTCGTGGAGAGTCTGGAGTTTATTTTCCTACTATATATTTTATAATTTAACTTGAGACTCCTTAGCTGCAGTGATTCTTTTTTCCCATTTTGTTCCTGTTCTTGCTTTGCATATTGGGATCACTACAGCACACGGCATGGCTAATTCAGACATGGAGTTGGATTATAACCCAGAACCGAGGAACCTCTCTAATGAACAACATTGGACTGCTATCACTACTTGTAAGTTTAATCCTTTATTGGCTCTGGACCTCAATGTGCCTGCTCCTTTTTCTACGGAAATATCAATTGACAACTTAGAAACTTTTAACACTAAAGTTAAGACACTAGAGAATGATTTGTATAAGCTTCAACGAATAATGCGGCAACGTAAACACATGGAGGCGTGTCTGCACTACAAACTAATTCCGCGAGGTATGCGCATTTTGTGCATGCCTTCTTATGGAGACAGTCACCCTATACTCCTTAAAAAATGGCAAGAAATAAATATTGAAGCTAGCCACAAATATATACAGTTACTTATTGATTATTTTAGTCCGCTAGAGAACGAACTGTTGTTACAAGTTACTTCTCTTAAAGAATTACGAGACAACTTTAAGGAAGATTTCTGTTTAAAAAAGCTTGACATAGTCTATAGCCAAGTGAATGCTTATGCCACAAGACTTCAACAAATTAAACTAAAAAAACTTCAGCGTGATTTTAAGGATTTTTCAATCGGAGGGGTCTTTGTGTGGCCTAGGAGACCTGACCCTTACTAGCGAAGAGAGAATCAAGTTCAAAATCAAGCGCCATTGGACTATACCCTGACAGCGTCAGCACCCATTGGTTCAACCACTACAGGTCCTTTGCCCGTCCCTCAAGAAGACGCCTCACTTGAAGCTTTCACCACGCCCCCAGAGTTACCAGCGACTGTTTACCTCAACTCCGTTACCTAATCAGGAAGCCAATAGAGTTGCTCTACAACCGCAGAAGAATCTTGGAGCCATACGCAAACATCACTCTCAAGAGAATATCCCTTTTTTACCACTCCCCATAAGGAAATCTTCCTTTCCAAGAGAAAGACTGGGCAGTTGGGAAACCAGGAAAAGGAAAGGGGAGCCTGGCACGTATCAAAGAAGGCAGAAACCGTAGAACCCCTCTTCTTCAATTTGTCCAGGTACGTCCTTACTATACACGATAAAGACTTACTGAATAGGGGACTGTCTTTCGTTCCTTCGCAAGGAAGTATACTCTCAGATGTTTTGATAGACCTGTGCATGTTTGGTCGTTCAATAGCTCTGAAATTGTTTCTCAAAAGCCTCTGAGCAAGTGAAAGAAAATAAAACCAGTTCA
Organism: Protopterus annectens; assembly: GCF_019279795.1. Taxonomy (NCBI): domain Eukaryota; kingdom Metazoa; phylum Chordata; order Ceratodontiformes; family Protopteridae; genus Protopterus; species Protopterus annectens. The sequence continues at coordinate 642,164,026 of NC_056748.1, read as the reverse complement.
TTTATTCATAAAAAGAAAAGTTCCTTCACACCGCCCTTGCCAAGTCACGTTGAATCCTTTGTGAAAATATGTGAATATGACTTTTATAACTATTTTCACAGTAAGAAAAAGAAATGTTCTTTTTTTAATATGTCTAGTGAAATTAAGTCTTCTCTTTACAAATTATCAAATGATTCCACCATAACACTGAGACCAGTAGATAAGGGGGGGGGCATAGCACTGTTTGATACCATGAAATATGAAACTTTGATGCTTGAAATGTTGAATGATGTTAGCACTTATTTAGTAATTGATCAGGATAATCTGAATGCAATAATTAAATCCATTAAAGATGATTTATACGATTTACTTATGTGCTACCAAATATCAAAAAGTCTATATGAATTCTTTTTGAATGAAACCCCAGTAATCCCAAGCATAAAAAGGCTTACCCAAAATGCATAAAGGGGTTTTGCCTCCACCTATGCGACCAATAGTATCCAGTGAAAAATGGGTCACTGAGAACATATCAATATATTTAGAAAATACATTAAGACCTCTAGTAGACGCCATTCCAAGCATACTCAAAGATACATATCAACTTCTAGACCATTTGAATTTGCTTGATTTTAAGTTCATAAAAGGTCAACATTTGTTAATTACTATGGATGTACAAAGCCTCTTCACTTCAATTCCAAATGAGGAAGGAATACAAGCAGCGAGGGAAATGCTACAATTTTTTCCAACCATAGATAAGAATCAAGCAATTTTGATCTGCCACCTTCTTGATCTGGTCCTCAGCAACAATGCATTTGCTTTTAAGGGGTGCCTATACTTACAACAGTCTGGTGTGGCTATGGGCACCCCTTGTGCAAACACATATGCAAACTTAGTAATGTACCATTGGGAAAAGGAATATGTTTTTCCACATTCTTCCTTTCATAAGATCTTAGTCTATAAACGTTTTGTAGACGACATCCTAATCATATGGGATGGCTCAATTGAAGAATTCCTTTCATTTAAAGAGCACTTAGAGACTACAACTAATTTTCTTAAATTCACAGTTGAAGTATCATACGACTTAGTGAATTTTTTGGATGTCAGTTTAGACATTAGAGAAGGTAAACTGACATCCACATTATATAAGAAAAAGTGTTGGAAAAACACAATTTTAAGATATGATAGTATGCACCCACATCATATCTTTAAGGGCATTGTAAAGAGCCAGTTTATTAGGCTGAGTAAAATCTGTACAGATACACATGACTTATTAAGGGAGGCTGACAATATGGAAAAAATGTTTCTAGACAGAGGATATGAACATGATCTGGTAACTATGGTTAGGAACCAAGTATTGAAAGAGGGAAGAACATCAAAAGCAGAAGTTAAGTATAAAGGTCCTTCACTCCATTATTATAAAAAGGAAGTCAACAATAAAAAGGAAAAGGTTGCTTTTATAACAACATATACAAATGATAGTTTAAATATTAGGAGAATACTGACTAATAACTGGAAAGTATTGTTAACAGATGAACATACATTGAGGTTAGTAGGCAATAATCCACAAATATATAGAAACAACAAAAATCTCAAAAGTTTATTATGTGACAGAGTAGGTTCCAGCAAGAAAGACTTTACAGGGCCAAAGATATCCCTGTAAACATTGTAACTATTGTAAATACATTACCAAGGAACATGACTTTGTACATCTAGATTTGCCATATGTATTCAAACCAAGATTTACAGCCACTTGTGATTCCTCTGGTTTAATATATTTAGCTACTTGTGAACAGTGTTCAGCTTTTTACATTGGTCTAACTAAGAGGAAATTAAAAAATAGAATTTACAATCACCAGTACGATATTAATAACAAAAATGAATTGAATGCCCTAGCAAAACACATTCGACTCCACCCGATACACTCTTTTGTGTTTAGAGTTTTGCAGATAGAGGAACTTAATGCTAGAGGAGGTGATTATATGAATTCCTTAGAACTAAGAGAGTTGAAATGGATTTTCAGACTAAAGGGTCATCATTCTCCAGGCTTAAATACCTATGTTACTATAAGGTCTTTTTTGAATACACGTAGATAGGCATTCCAGGGTCAATACATTTTCTCATTATAGTCCAACAGTATTTGTCAATTTTAATTTGGAAACCTTTTAAATGACATAATTTGGGAATATTTAAAATAGTAAAGTTCCCATTAAATATTAAATATTAATTTGTTTTCTTTCTGGAAAGATTGTTATAAGTTCAGATGTTTTGATAATATATACTTGTCAATAATAGTTAGATTTATATATTATCAATTATGTCTTTTGTTTAACAGTTCATCAGTTTTTAATTTCATAAGAATAAGGAATTATTTCTGCACATAAGCACATTCATTCCTATATGTGCAGTAAACAGTTATTTAAACTTAGGTTTTTATAGTAATTACACATATTTACATATTTACTATATTTATTATATATATTAAAAATCTTTATTTTTATTGTAAATTAATAGCTTTTTATAAAATGCATTAGCTATATTTATACATTTTTGTAATACTTGAAACAGCATTTTTTCCTGCATCACCCAATATTGAGTCAGATGCACAAGGTTCTGAGTCTACATTATTTATGGGTTAGCTCTTATGTTAAGCCCTATTTTCTCAGAGCTCTGCACATGAAAAGTGCTATTTTTTGTAAAATATTTTTTGTAAAATATGCTTGAAATAATGAATTCTTAATTCAGTTCTTATCAGTGAACATTAAATAGGAAAGCAGAATTTAGCTAGTAAATATTTTGCCATTCTGTGTTATGTTTTGTTGCTGTTCTGTTTCTCTTTAGTTACAGGCTGTTTAAAGCTTGTTTTAAAGACTTCTGTGTGTTTTTAAAAGTGCACTATGTTAATTGAATAACTGCATAATGAACCATTAATTGTTTGATTTATTGAATGATGAGATTCTTTTGTTACTATATAAGCTTGAAGTTTATTATGTTGTATATGGTCTGAGGAAGCGTATCAGGAGATACGCGAAAGCGCTTACCACAGTTTTGAATAAACCTTTTAAACCTTTATTTTGGTCGTGGAGAGTCTGGAGTTTATTTTCCTACTATATATTTTATAATTTAACTTGAGACTCCTTAGCTGCAGTGATTCGTTTTTCCCATTTTGAGACTGTTTATTCTGTTTTCTGCCAAAAATGGAAGTGGAGAAAGAAAATCCCTTAGACAATTTAGAGCTGAAAAACTGTAGAGATTCCCTGGATCAACTTGCCCCTTTCAGTCACACTTTTTGATCGCCTCTGCAGCAGGGGCCCCAGACACTAAATTTCTATCCAAGGGAGAATTTAAAAATGTCATTATCATTTGAAAATTTCTGAGAATCCAGCCATGGAAACCTCCTTAAAACCGTACCAGTGGCCATAGCACTGGAAGAAGTATCAGAGTCATACACTCACACTGCAAATAATGACCTGTGCACAAGACAAAAGTTACTTAAAGCAGATTTTTCTTCACAAGAAGAAAGTGCAGATAAAAAAACATTCCTCATATTTTCATTTGTCAGAATAAATTTTGACATATAAACCCGATAGTTCAAAATTGGTTGCAGAAGTATACTTTTTTTCTCATACCTATAAATAATTTTCCATTCCTTATCAGAAAGGGTAGGATTGGAACTGATTAAGTACTTGGCAGCAGTGGGATCTGTGACGTCCAGCCAATACCTCACCAGACTGCCAACAATTAAATGATGTCCCTTACTATCCTGGGTCAGTAACTAAGGAGCTTCAATCCTCACTACTGACTCCAATACGAGACTGTCACTTAAGCAGAAGTAATACTTCACAATTTTCCCCTAACAGCACAACAGGAACACACTCCATTTTCTGGGACTGGACTATATACCTCTGTCCACCCAAATGTATTTCCTGAATAGGCACTTTAGTAATCCAGTTTAAGACCTCTGATACACTCGCACTCAAAAGTAAATTTAAATCTTACACATCCAAACACTTCTGGGAAAGCCTGACAGATTTCCAGCTGTGTCTCATTTCCAAAATAATACAGTAACACTGCCACTAATCAGAGGGTCTTCATGCCCTTCTAAAGAGGTGTCCAGTTATGAAAATTAATCAAAATAAATGATAGCTATGACTAGAACTGTCAGGCCTTCGAGGTGACCTGGGGAATATCAAACACACAGAATCACTCTCTAACCCATTTGCTTCCAGTCACAATGTTAAGTAATGAACAACATTTAATAATAAATAAAATGATTACAAGATTGTAAATCAATAACTCTGAATCACCAGAAATATAAAACCAAAACTGCAGGATAGGAATCCATTATTCTGGAAAAACTCTATCTTAGTAACTAAGCTTTCCTGATCTAACTAAAGAATACTGTCCCTGATCTACTCTAAGATATAATAGCAAGGCAAAGACAAGCTTATAGTTTTCTTTGGCGAGTTCTCTTTGCTTGGTGTCTACTGACTGCCCAGTACTTGACAAACTGCCGTCTCAACCGTCTAATTTCAAAATATAACAGTCAGCTCTTAAAAAAAACTTTTTCTGTCAATCAGCTGCTGAATCTCTTAGCAACCAGGAACATTCTAATGGCATCGCTCAGTGTTCAGCTGATTCCCCACAGTTTGTACTTTAGAATGTCCCTCTCAAACATGTACAGTTAGAAATGTAGCACGGCAGTGACAAATTCTTCAAACGTTCTGTTTAAACAGGGAAACATTCGACATTTTAAAACTTAATTACATTTTCACAATTGGGCATGCTGGCATACAATGCAAGTTAATCTGAGAATAAACACAAATCTCCTGCCAGACATGCTAACACAGATGACAGTATTTTCAGTTTTTTCACAGGATCCACTATGGCTATAGCTGCTAAATCAGATTTGGGAATAGTCTATAAAAAAATTAGAAGTCCGAGGAAATTTACACATTTTATCAGCCTTTTTAAGCTGGTTGACTAACAAGAAAATTGCAGGCAGTAACACATACATCTAAAGCTGACTGACAGAACAGGAGGAATGGGTGTAGGCTCTTGAGATCCTTCTGTAACAAATCACAGCATTTTCTGAGGGAATGAAAAACCTCAATGTTCTCCCACTGAAAACACTGGCACATACCAGCAATAGTCTCAGAGTAAAAGAAACCCCCCCACAGGGAGAATCAGAAACTGATCTGAGTCCGAATCAGAAATCGGAGGAAAAAAAACAAAATCCATCCCTGAATCTTCTTGTTCAAATTCAGAATCTTGAATCTCATCAGGAAAATAGGAATCCCTCTTTCTTTTACCAGAAACTACTTTACAAGAGGGAACAAGAGCCTGAACAAACCTGGAGCCAGACCCAATAAACTTCCCCTAAGGAAATTTGAGGAGAAATAAATATATGCTCGTTTTTCTGCCTTTTTTTTTTTTTACAGGAAATGGGGCCAGCCAGGTTACTAATGGCAGCAGCTGCTTCCCCAGAAATGGATAAAGCATTCTGGCAGAACAGGGAAAACTTCCCTGTCCCCACTCCCAAGACTGACAAGAGTGGCTTTTCCTTTGCCCACTGAGGTAACTCCAATAACTGCAGAGGATGTGGCCAACCCCTGGGTCCATAGTGGCTGTAGATGCTACACCAAAGGGATCTTGGGTAAAATGAGTGGTGTGAGGTAGAGCAAATGGTCGCAGCAGTCTCACCCACATGTGGCTGAGACAATCTGCTATGGCGGCAAAGGTTGTTTGCTTTCTTTGTGGCTGGAAGAAGGACCAGTTTGTTCCATGGCCAAGCCAAAAATGGTGCCTCTTTCTAGAGGAGATGAGCAGAAATACCAGTAGAACTACTAGTCCACAAAAGTTACTTTTGGACAAAAAAAAAAACACACTAAAAAGCACTTTCAAACAGTATGCCAACCCCACCAAGGAAAATGAATGCGCCATTAGTACGTTACAGTCTCAAGACAGTGCTTTAAAATACAGGACCCGTAATTTTAAAATAACTATTCTGGAAAGTAAGTTATTTAAAATGGAAGGCTTTTCCTCCAAAGAGAACTTCTCTGCCCAGCAGAGGAAATCACAAGCTGACCGTTGATCCTCAAAAGTCTCAGAGGAGTGCAATCTTTGGCAGCACTAAAGCTTTGCACCCAAAATTATCTTTTAGTTAACTCAGCTCCAGACATTTTGGGCAGGTGGAAGGTGCTCTGAAGCTTTGGAAGCTGTCCTTTGGCAAGATATAACACATATAGCCCAAGGCTACTGCAGCAGTGATGAATATGAAGAACATCTTTAGTTATCTCCCACTAAACCCCCAACACCAGAAGATGATTAGCTTGAAAATTTATTAAGTAAAATAACCTTGATGGGGCCTCAAAATTAAAGACTACTTCTGGGCTCCACTGCTGCTCATGGTCCACTATCAATGACTGGAAAACCCTGTCCACTAGAAAATTCTACACTCTGGCTAGATTGAACTTCCAGCAGAGAGATTCCTATAATACCACCAACTTCCAAACACTCACTATCGTTCTGAACAAATGTTAAATTACTTGACTGAATGTTTGCATACCATGTCATCATGGTATTGTTCAAGATTATCTAGCAGATTTACCTGTGCAACACTCTCCAGGGGAACAAAAAAAAAATTACAAGGAGTTGGTATACTGAAAACTGGTAAACTTTATGGAGCAACACTAAAATCAACTCATTAAGATTTTGTTTCCAGCTTCATCACTAGGAATACTGCAGCTTTTGTGTGCATGACTTTTTGCAAACAGTTTGCAGATTAACATTGTGACTTTTAATCAGGTTAGCTTTGACACTTACTCATTTGGTTAGAACTGCTAAATACAGAGACAGCAAGACATGCAACAGCAAAAGCACAAACACTGATACCCAAGAATTTTGATCTTGTGTACAGATTGTTTGACCTCATAACTGCAGGAATGTGGTATGGTATGGAAAGCAAGGCCTGCCACATGGGACATAGTGGGCAGCTTTTACTGTTTCATGGCTCACACTCTGTATTCACCAACCTACTGTAAAACTGCTTCTGCCTAACCTGCTAAGGAGATAATACAACTCTAAATATTGTCAGTTGCCTATTACTGAACTAAGTTTATGATAGATATAGGTCTAGCTGATGCAGGCTTAAAATATAAAGGTAATTCTTCCCTGCTCTATACTCATTATTTTCAAATTACTAAACCACATACTCACCCCAATAAGGCCCCAGTACTCCTAAACTCTTGATTATGAAAGCACAATAATAGTCCCTCAAGCAACCTCTTCAAAGGAAGAGAGTATTGTAGATTCTCTTATGCTCAATTAGAAATACAATGATAATGTCAAAAGGTTTATTATGTTTTTACCAAAAGCACAGGAATACAAAGACAAGTGTGACAAGCATAGTGACAACAGTATCATTCCCAAATTTTTCCGACCATATTCTTTAGAATACCTTAAACCCACACATAGCATAACATAGGAACAAAAGCCTTACAAAACATGTAAGGAAAGCAAGTAACTAAGGGTCAGTAAAATTGCTATATACAATAACCGGATTACTCTTTATACAAATAAAACTGAAATTGCATTTACCATAAAATTGTGTTATGTACATATATATTTGGCGGTACGCATATGCAGTTTTATAGCACAGAGAAAATATGATTTTGAAAAGTATGCATAATAACCCATCATACAAATTTTATGGAAGTTCATTTTGAAATGTACATCTGAATATATATAGCTATAAACTGATTATAGTAAAACTACAAAATACTTCATTAACTAATGTCTGGAAAATAGTATTTCAGCAGCATTAAAGCACTTCCTTACAGTTAACTACATACCATGAAACATAACCACAGGGGAAAATGATGATTAAGAATTAAAGTATTCAATTTACTTTGGAAATTCTAATAAATTTAGTGCTGTAAATCTTCAAGTACAAGAGAACAATTCTAAAAATAAAATGTCTTAAAACATTTTTCACTTAACTGTAACTTTAAAGCATTCCTAGACTTATGCTATAAATTTAATATTTTAGGCACACAGCTCTATGCTACGCTTTATGCATTTTAGTGTCCTTACGGCTGGATTAACAGATAGGAAGAAAACTAGAACTATTTTAAATGATACAAAATGTTGTACATACTTCCTTTGTTGCTGAAGTGATCACAGTCTTTCCACATTAATGGTATTCTGATATCTAAGGAGAAAGCAGGAAACCAAACAAGTTTAGCCTGGGGTTTCTTCCTGTGTAAATGAAAATCCTTCTACCATGAGCAGTCTTGGCCAATAAACAGTAAACTCCTTAAAGCAGAAAACATACTGATCTTCAGTTTCATGAAGACTTTATATAAAATTTCCAGTAATAAAGTATGGTGCATCAGAATTAATAAATGGGTAAAGGAATAAAGTCAAAATTTTGACATACTGCTGTATTTCAGGACATCACCACACATGAAAGCATCCCACCAAAGTGGGATACACATCCTTATAACAAAGACAAAAGGATCTAACATTTCTTCTTCTGGTTTCATGAACATGTTAACTAACATAATTCAAACATAACCTCAAATGCATTTTCACAAAGTGAAATGAGATTCCATGTCCGATTTGTGAAAATGCCTTGTAAAGCTGATTTTGTTAAAATTACAGATTAATAAAAAGTGGATTATAAAAATCTAAATGTTTTCTATCCTGAAAATGTCCAAATAAGAAGCTTACACTGAAAATTGTAAACTTTCACGCTCAATATTTTGGAGCTTAACATTAACAACTCACTTCAAAATTTTAACTACATCCTGTGATAGTATTTCAATTTTAGTACCCAAAGAACCATTACTTCCTTCAAACAGTACATAGTACATATAGGTATATTCCCAGGGTATTATAACTGTTTACTGCTCCATCTTCTCCTTCACCTCAAGCCCTCATAAAAAGGAATATGCCTCAAACTGCTTTGCCACCCTCAATAATGAACAGCCCCAAGTTATAAATAATAAATATGGAAATGCATAATTATTACATCACTGAAATGTCTAATTCGAAGTAGATGTTTATCTGTTAATAACCGAGCAAACTAATCCTGTAACACTTCTGCCAAATCAAACATTTTTATTTTTAAATACTGTGCATAGAAACAGTTTCCATACTGCCAGGGACCTGAAAAAATTGTACATTCTGCATATAAACATTGTGTGTAACAAAAGTCATAACCGTCCAGTAATCATGTTTATCTAGCGTGAAATTAATATTCAACTAACTTCAAAACAATCATGCATCTTCAATTAAATTCTATTTTCATAAGGGTATAACTTCTCCAATCAATTATATGTACGTTGTTTAGCTTCATTATGCTTTTATTATCTAATATTGAAAGATTTTGATTATGTATCTGAATACAAGTTATATTTGGACAGCAATCAGACTGTTCAGGTTAACAAATGCAAATAAATAAGCAAACAAAGCCTGAAACCATGTCCTTCTCCATCACTGCTAAACATTGGTGAGGAGTCTTGCTCTTTCTACTGAATTTTGTTAAAGTGAAGGGGTCAGAGAGGAAGGCAGATAACAAAAATGGAGAAATGTTTCTACCATCCAATCATAAACTGATCACACTATTAAAGTGGGCGACTCCACATCAACCAGTATACGTCACCAGCAGGTTGCCACAAGGGTCAGTGCTGGGCCCCCTACTGTTTGGTGTATACTTCTCAGGAGTTCAGGCCAAAACTAGGGAGCTGCGGCTGACCAAGTTTGGAGACGACTGCAAATTGGGTGCTATTACTGAACCCCCAAATGAGGTCATCTTCAGGAGGGGCTTATGCAGACCAATGACTGGTGTCTTAAGTTACAGTCTCAACCTGAATGCAAAGAAATGCATCAGCATTCATTTTGGTAAAAACAATGTCCCTTCACACTATCAAATTAACAACACCTTATATACCTAAAAAGGGGTAAAGATATCTGAGATCACAAGTAAGACTGCAACCTTAACTTTGACCACCATGTGTCTACTGTAGTAAGGAAGGCTTTCTACGTAGCACACTTGATTAGCAAAAGCATCGCCTCTAGGGCAAAGTAGGTTATAACCCCTCTATACTCATCAATATCAGGCCCATAATTGAGTACAACACCCCTTTCGTCATGTACCATACCAAAGCACCTGTAGCAATCGGAGAGAAATCAAAAAAGATCAAAGGAGGCCAGCAAGTCCTTTACACATACCGACTAAGTCCCTGTTGCTATACTCTGTATCGTATAGACATGTTAAGGGAGATTTATGCCTGGCTTACAGAGCAATTTCCGTCTCAACCCTAATGAATTTGTTGCACATCCGTAAATCAAATGGGACTAGTGCTACTTGTTCCAGGGTCCTAAATATGGCCTGTGACTTGAATAGGATGTGCTGGAGGGACAGATTTGTCTCCCAGCGACTGCCTCATCTTTGGAAATAGGCTGCCAATTCATGTGAAGCAAAGCACTTCCATGACACTGTTCAAAAAGAACCTGGATGAGTGGATGAGGCACCACAAATTCTTACTGGGGATAGTGCCCACAACCCTCCTAGACATAGTCATTACATAATACAATCCTGCGTATTGACTATAGTATCTATGGTATTACATTGTGATGAAATGGCTAGGCTTGAAATGACGTCTGGGTTGATAGCCTAGGAACGTCTATGATCCCATGATCCCTCTTACCTGCTGAACAGGGCAGACATGGAGGAAGATCACATTTTCTATAGACACGAGCAAGTCAATCACAAGTATGGTCCACTCAGACAAGACAATGACCAACAATGTCTCTTATTCTTAGCTCTAAGAGATGATGGGAACTTCAACTCAGGGAGTTTAAGTACTTTCACTGTCCCATGATGTAAACAGCTATAAAGACAAATGTTCTCATGGATGGCCTATTTCCATATTCACCTCACCCCTCTGCAAAAGGGGCATGAATAAGTGCCAACTGCTTTGCTCAGGTCCAACACCATGGCTTAAGTATACAAGCACAGCAAAGAGGGTCTATAAACTTCCTTCATCAAGGCTAGGAAAGTGATGAGAAACCACCACAATCATCACTGGCTACAGCTAATTGTATGTGGAGTTACCCTCCTTGAGGTATCCCACCCACCCTTCCGTTCTTCAAGCCTGGGAATGGGTCAGAAACACCATCATAAATTTCAGCTAGCTTATCTGATGCTATTTTACATGTGGGTTCCATCTACCCTTCACAAAAGAGCAGCCAACAGGAGATCCTTAAATCATTAACAAATCATCCATAGACATTGCAACTGGGTCGGCTACAGAAATTGAAGAGAAGGCATAAATTACATTGGTGGGACATGCCCAACGTTTTATATGCCAGAAACAAGTAGTCTGACACCAAAGGCAGATCCAAGTGGGTGTTGTTGACTTTTAAAGCATCCACATCAACAGGTGTGTGAAAGAGGACAGTTGCCATAAGGCCTAAGAGATGCAAAATATGAGTTCATGGTTGCATCCACCCCTAAACTCTTACCTAAACTTACAAAGATAAGAACCTTCTGGTCCCTTTCTGGGGATAGTAAAACAGGCTCTGAGTACTAAACTTTGCTAACCCATTAGCTGAATGCATTGCCCTGGAACACAAATAGACGTTTTCCACTTTACAGCAATTCCCAAGACCAGCAACTCTAGGATAATTCAAGTAAGAGCTACTTAAGAGATATCTTGATGGAGCCATGATAAGCTGGTCATAAAGACCACACAAATTCCTTTTCCTGCAAAAACCCTCCATAATTGTCAGCAGACTAGAAAAAGGAGAGATCAAATGGTAATACTTTACACAGAAAGTAAAGCCAACTTAAATCTGGTCAAAGGAAAGAGGTGCATTATAGTGTCATGGCCAACATCAAAGAGTAACAATGCCCAGTGTCACCATATATGTGCTCTGCTACAGGATTCCCCTGGAAAGGCACCACCTGAAACTTGACATCCTATATGTACTGTTTGAGGTGCAGAACTGGATGGAAGCTTTGACATTCTCATAAAAACACAGAAAATGTAGGGAAAGAACCCTGTTAACTCTCTCCAAATAAGATGACAGTCCCATTCCAGAACAGAGTTTGGCTTGAGGCTGGAGTTCTATAGACACTACTTATACACACATCAGAGATCTTTCTTCAGAGCAACCTAACAACTCAAAGACAAATGTCAAGGCTATGTCTAAAATCCACTGGTATGTGGTAATGAGCTCTAGAATGGATGAAGTCAAAAAACTGGCCTCCCAATGATTGTCTGGTAGGGTGGTGAGAACAACAACAGTAGCAAAATATTCTCCTTAGGAATTTTGTTCATATGAAGAATGGCAACACTGCCCAGTGTTTGCAGGCCCTCCTTATTCAATGAGGAGTGCTTCTGCTTCTTGTGGAAATGGTTATGTCAAAAATAAGAGGGGCGCTGTAGATCTCTCCAGGAGTCCAACCTTGCTTCCTGTTTAGCTTTATAACCAAAGCTCTCAAATCTGAGGATCTGTCTCACAAAGAAGACACCAAGATTGACTTCTCAGCCCACCCATAAAAGAGCATCACAGTCATGCCATTCAGTACAAAACACATTCCAGAGCCTGCTGCCTTAGCAACAGTCATATGTACGAATACTGGCTAAGGCTCTTGCCACCCCTATAGTGCCTTTTTTAGGCAAGGTTCAAATGACAAATTCACCACTGTAACAGGTACAAGCAAGCAAAATCTGAGGGTAATGCTACTCAATGCTAGAAGTCTAAATCTAAAAATGCATTCACTCGAGGTACTCCTTAAAATGGAGAACATTGACATCTGTGCAGTGACAGATGTGGCTCAAGGCCCCAGAGAGCACCCCTGCATTACTAGGCTATAATTCATACCACACCTTTCGGCCACCTAACCTGGACAGAAACCCTAAAGGGGGAGGCATGTCCATATTTATTAAGGATATCCACACCTCCAGGCTAACTGCTCAGCATAATGCATCCGAGATAATCCAAGTGCAACTAACTCTGGGCAAGACCGCAATCCAAATTGTAACTTGCTACAGATCCCCCACCATACCCCAGGATTCCCACTCCTCATTTCTTGATACACTGAAAAATATTAGGGTACAATCCAACACCCTAATAATGGGCGATTTCAACTACCCCACCAATAACTGGAAAACTACTCATGTACCAACTCTTTTGCTCAACATTTTCTGGAATTCATAAATGCCAATGCCTTGGATCAACACCCCCACCAGGGGAAGCAATATCCTAGACCTGGTCATTACCAACATGGGCGACAGGTGTTCCACACCAGAGGTCAATTCCTCGTTGGTCAGATTCGACCACAAGCTAATCAGCCTATACATCCACATCCCGTCCCCAACCCCATTAGGGAAATCACCGTAAAAAATTTCTCCAAAGCCAACTTCACACTTCTTACGGCAGAAGTGGCAAACTTCACAACACCCATGCAGATGGACAATAGAGGTACAAAACACAAAATAAAGCCAACTTGCTCAAAGGAGCATGTACACAAAGAAAAAAGTGTCAAAATGCTGAGTAACCCACAAAGTGGTAGGAAGAACAAAAGAACTGTTTGTTCACAGACTAAGCGCTTTCACTCTATATCCATAGGGCATCATCAGAGTGAATTAACACAACAAAACTCTACATTTATACAACTCTAAAATACAACCTATTTATTTATAGCAGGATTTGCACATATTCTTGAATATTTATACTCATTTGTGCATGGTTATATATATTTTTAGTCATCCAATTATTTAATATTATAGTACATTTATTAGTGTGTTCAATTGCTTTTAACTATATTTTTAAGAATTAATTGGCACAGCATTTTATAATTAGTAGTGGGCGTGTTGTATAAATGTAGAGATTTTCGTGTTAATTCACTCTGATGATGCCCTATGGACATAGGGTTAAAGCACTTAGTCTGTGAATAAACAGATCTTTTGTTCTCCTTCCTACCAGTTTGTGGATTACTCAGCGTTTTGACACTTTTTTCTTTTTTGGACAATAGAGGTACAACTGCTGAATTCTACACAAATGCACTTTATAAGCACTTACACGAGTGCATGGATCGTGCTATCCCGAACAGAACCAAGATGCTATCCTCCAAAAAAAGGAAGCCAATCTGGTGGTCCCCTGCCATAAACAAACTCTACAACAGAAGAAAGAAACTGTTGCAAAAAAAAAAGAGTAAAATCCCATGACTGGAAGAACTCCCTGGTCAGCCTCAGTAAGACGCCGAGATTCCTCAAAATATACACTTTTTGCATTTAGCTTGAGCCCATGGCTCTGGCACCAGTTGCCTGTTTCTATGAGGCCCTTTTGTAGGATGCTTGTGTCGACTGGAGAGTCGATTAAGGCGCCTAGTTTGCATTCATCTGCGAACTTGGTCAGCCACAGTCCTTCCGTGTTGGCCTGTACCTCCGAGAAATATATACTGAACAAGAGAAGTCCCAGGACCGAGTCTTGTGGGACGCCACTTGTAACTGGTTCGGAGTCTGACATGGCTCCAGCAATTCTAACCATGTGGGTTCCGTCCATGAGCCAGTTTGCAACCCATCTAGTGACACAGGGGTTTATATTTAAGCTGGTGAGCTTATCTATAATGCCCAAGTGGGGTATTGTATCGAAGGCTTTTGCGAGGTCCAGGTAGGCTGTGTGGACCACCTTCCCCTCGTCAATGGCCTTGGTGACTTAGAAATCGACCAGGTTTAAGAGGCAGGATCTGCCCTTAAAGCCGAACTGGGTAGGATCCAGTGTCTGTAGGTCCCCAATATCTTTATTTATGAGGTCCATGATGATCCTTTCCATAGCTTTGCAGACCAAGCTAGTTAGGCTTATGGGGCGATAGTTTCCAGGATCCGTTGAGGCACCACCTTTGTGGAGAGGGACCACTGTTGCTGTACACCACTCTTTGGGTACATATCCTGTAGTAAGGCTGAGATTGAACAGTAGTTTTATGTTGGGTTTAGCTCTTCTTGGAGTTCGTGTAGGACGCAGCCCGGGACACCATCTGGTCCCATTGATGCTGTGTTTTTTGCTTTGGAGAGGGCAGCTCTTACCTGAGCATCTGAGATGTCAGGGGGGCAGCACTCTGCTGGGATAGATATTTGCCCTTTTGGTGGGGGAGGGGGAAGAGAAGTTTGCGCTGAACCTGTCAGCTAGGATGTTGGCAATGTCTGTGGGTTTGGTGTATTTTTTGTCATTTTGGACTAATTCTGAGCATATCTGGGAATTCCCACCCAGGTTCCTAACATAACTAAAGAAAGCCTTGTGATTATCCTTAGTGTCCTGTGCAATTTTTCTCTCAAAGCTGGCCTTAGACGATTTTATGAGTGCTCGTAGTTTTTTGCTAATACTGATTAGAAATGCCTTCCCTTTTTGGGATCTTGCTCTATCATGTAGTAGCTTCCTCCTATTGTATAGTTTGTTTATGGCTGGGGTCCACCAGACAGGACGCCTGCCTTTGGAGGATCGGGTCTTGGTTTTATTTGGGATTGCATGATCCATGCATTTCTGAAGGTGTTCATAGAATGCGTTTATAAAGGATTCTGCGGTCTGGGCAGTATTTTCCACAGGCTCTGGGGCTTTGAAGGATTCCACCTCGATTTTGAGGAGTGTGAAATTTGCTTTAGAGAAGTTTTTCACTGTGGTTTTCTGGGCAGGGGGTGGGGTCGGGATGTGAATATCCAGTGAGATTAGTTTATGGTCTGATCTTACCAGTGAGGGATACACTTCTGGTCTGGAGCATAGAGCCCCCCATGTTGGTGATGATCAGGTCCAGTATGTTTTCCCCTCTTGTGGGAGTGGTAACAAGTTGTTCCATAGCATTTGAGTTTATAAATTCTAGAAACCTTTGGGCTAGGGTGTTGGAGCTAGAGTAATGCTCCAAGTCTATGTTTGGGTAGTTGAAGTCGCAAAATATAATGGTGTTTGGAGAAACCTTCATATTTTCCAATGTTCTCAGGAAGGCCGAGTCGGGATCCTGGGTTTGGGAGGGTGGTCTGTAGCAGGCTATAAGCTGGAAGGCAGTTTTACCCACTGTTAGTTGCACATGGATATTCACTGATGCTTCGTGCTGTGCCACCAACCTGGAGGTGTGGGTATCTTTGACTATTATTGATACTCCCCCTCCTTTTGTGGTTCGGTCCAAGTTTTGGGGCCAAAAAGTATGGTATGAGGTATAACCTGGTAGTGCTGGGGTGCTCTCGGGAGCCTTGAACCAGGTTTCTGTTACTGCACAGATATCAATGTTCTCCATGCTAAGGAGAGTTTTGAGTGCGTGCATCTTGAGGTTTAGACTTCTGGCGTTGAGTAGCATTACTCTTAATTTCTTATCCCTTGTGATACCTATGGAGGTGGGTTTGTCTTTTGAGCCTTGCCTAAAAAAGGCACGAAGGGGGTGGCAAGAGCCTTTGCCAATATCCGAAAGCCCAGGGGTGACAGGTGCAAGCCGTCCCTAGTGAAGCATCGTGGCTTGTCGAGCATGTCATCCCAGGCTGACAGGCATTGGATCCCCTTTGAATGACACCAATACTTAAGCCAATTGTTGAAATTGATCATCTTGTCTTCATATTGTGGCATTATTCTTGGTGAGGGTAAGATGCTACTCAAGGTCAGGGTTCATACCGGCCTGGGCTACATGCTCAGTGAGCTCCTCTATGTCTCTTTTCATGTAGTCCAGGGAAGTACGTCTCAGGTCATTCACACCAGCATGGACAATGACAGAGTCATATTTGTACTTGCCTTGGAGTGACCTGAGTGCTTGTGTTATGTGGCGGATCCTAGCGCCAGACAGGCAGCTCACCGTGACCTTCTCCTTGTTCAGCTTGGCGAGCGGGACGTCAGTGTGCCTGACGATAGAGTCACCTATTACAAGTGTATCAGGTGTGTTGTTTAGCCTTAAGGGCTGTGACTGTTCGGCACACTGGCTTTGTGAGCTATGTGTTGCACGTGTTTTGTTTTGGGGTAGCGGTTGCTTGGGTGTCTGCTTTGGAGGCCTCTGCTGCTTAGGCAGATTTTTATTTAGAGCCTCCGAGTATGTCTTTGTGTGTTTATGTGTTTGGTTTGCTGTCGTGGTAGGTCTATGTGAGACTGGAATTGTAGTGAGTGTGGTTTCCTTCTCCTCCTGACTGGTTACGCCAGTACTGAGCTGACAGAGCTTAGCCTCCAGTTTGGCTATATGGTTGCATCTCTCACATGTGTTGGAATTTGTTGGGAGGAGGAGAGGGTTGTCTGTGTACATGAGGCAGTTGTAACATTGCCTCAAGATTCCCAGATTCACCAGCTGGACCAGAGAGGAGATTGACAACTGACCTTTGGACATGCTAGAATAGTATTGGGAATTCCTTTATAATTGAAAAAAGGGCTAATGGGGAACAAGGTACTCAAGGGGAGTTTGTGAGGGTGTAGTGCTTTTAATTTTTTTTGTGCTGACTTATATAATTGCTTTAGTGAGCAAGTGCCAGGCTTTAGAGTAGGAATAGGGTGTTTATTATGAGAACTAGATCAGTTCTAAGGGAAAAAGTGAAGAGCAGACTTTGTGGAGCCAAGAATGGTTTAAACCCAATTAAGTGGAGCTGCCCGATGCTGCGCTATGTGCAAAATCGCGCAAAGCCGCGCCAAAGCGGGTTTTATACAGGGGGACTTGAAAGAGCTAGAAATTGGCACAAAACAACCAATAGACTACCAGATTATTGTGCTGGGAACACTCCTCCAGGAATAGATAGGCTGCTCTAAGCTCCCCACTGCCACTGGTGAACAAAGAAGCCTCCCTTTATCCAAGAAAGGAAATGGGCAACACAGGAACTTTCCAAAAGTCCAGAATACAGCAAAGCCTGTATTTGGACTACTCTAGGTCAGGAAAGACGGGAAAAGGATATTTTTTTTTCTTTTTTGCAACAAACAGCAGGATAATGCAATAAATATGCAACACAGGCTAGCGCACTTGTGTCTGTAGCCTCAACAGGTATATGCAACAAACTGGACAAACTTTAAAAGTGCAGGTGCAAAAACAACTTTAAACATTTTAAAACAGTTCAAGATCAGAAATACTTACACTACAGAATAAACTGGCACCCCACCTAAGCACCATGTTCAATCATAGCCTCACCTCAGGCTTTGTGCCCACTGAATGGCGCACAGTGACGGTTATACCACTCCACAAAGGGGGAGCCACCACAGACCCCAGGAACTACCGCCCCATTAGCCAAATGAGCCTGGTCTGCAAGGCCATGGAACGTATCATCATGGAACTTATAAAGACATTGATAATCTCCAAACTCTGAACCCCACCCAGTTTGGGTTTGTAAAAGGCAGATCATGTCTCCTAAACCTGAATGACTTCTTTTAAGCAGTCACCAAAGCCGTAGACAAGGGTAAGGTGGTTCACACAGCCTATCCAGATCTCGCCAAGGCTTTTGACACCATCCCCCACTCTGAAATTATAGATGAACTCACTAAACTAGGTATAAATTCCTGTGTCACAAAATGGGTTGCCAACTGACTCACTGACAGAACCCACACTGTGAAAGAAGCAGACTCCAAATCCGACTTCAGATCAGTAACAAGTGAAGTACCACAGGGTTCAGTCCTGGGTCCTCTCCTGTTTGGTATCTACTTTTCTGAAGTACATGCTAACACAGAAGGTCTTAAGCTAACAAAGTTCACAGATGACTGCAAACTAGGAACCATAATTGAAACTCCTAACGATATGGACGTCCTACAAAAGGACCTCACAGACAGATGCCTGGTGTCAAAGCCATGGCCTCAAGCTTAATGTTGAAAGGTGCATTGTTATCCCCTTTGGTAAAAACGCTGTACCCATGAGCTACCACATAGGTGGTAGTCTACTTAACACCAAAAGTGTGATGAGACCTTGGGACACAGGTGGACAGTAGTCTCTCCTTTGATAATCACATTGCCACAGTACTCAAGAAAGCCTTCTACGTGGCACACCTCATAACAAAAGGTTTCTTATCCAGGAAAAAATAGGTCATTGTTCCCCTCTACTCATCACTCATTAGACCCATTATAGAGTACAATGCCCCTTTTGGTATGTACCTCACAAGACATCTACAACAACTGGAAAGGTCGCAGAAATACCTCACAAAGAGGATTACCGGCCTCAAACAGATGCCCTACACAGACCATCTCAAAAAACTCCAGCTTTACTCAGTCACATATCGCCTACTCAGAAGCGCTCTCTGCCTAACATACAAAACTATGTCAAACTCAGAGCTGTTGGACATGCTCCACTTAAAGAAATCCCAATCCCTCTGAGCTACATGCTCTGAGCTACACACTCTAGGGACTTTAAACCTCGTCACCACAATAAACCGAACATGCTGGAGGGATAGAGTCCTGTCCCAGAGATTTCCTATACTCTGGAACAAACTACCTATCTATATCAAACAGAGCTCCTCATTAGCACTCAAGAAAAATCTTGATGATTGGATGGGAAATAGGAAATTCACCCGGGGGGGGGGGGGATCACCTCTGTGGCTCTGCTCGACAGGGGCACAGGAAAATAATTTTCGTGGGTGGCGAAAGCCAGGGTTCCTCTTTTTGGCTAGGCTTGTATAGGCCCTAGGGCCGATAGCCTAGTACCTACCTTTGAACCTATGTACATCAACGACTGTAGCATGCATATAAGAAAATTCACTGAGAAAACGGTCTTAGTGGTCTTTCCCAGTAAGTGCTTGACACTTGAATCAGGTAACTTGTCAGCTTTTCTAGAATCTGATAAATCATGGAAGAATACAACTGGGACAGAGTTGACAAATAATTAAGGAACCTAAGGCCCAAAGTAACAGGGGAGGAAACCATCCTGGTCACCAAGCTTAGAGGTCTAAACTCCTTATAAGACAGGAAAGTAGATGTACCCAATTCTGTTGGACCAATGCTGGACCAAATAGATCACATTTATGTACCTGGTGGACACCTACTAAGAATATCATTCCACCTTTTGCCAGAAAGATACCAACCCTTGGTAGAGGAATCTGGATGCTTTCAAGCCACATATACATTTTCCTCCAGAAGTTCCATGAGTACAATAACCCATGGCATCTGATTATTCTTCCGATACTATGTTCAACCACTGTTGGGATGGAGGCAGAAGAAAACAGGAGCTTGAATTTCTCCCCAAAATGAAGGATCATCAGGAAGAAGCTTTAGGAATGAGAAGTAATATTATCCTTGTCTGTCAGACACATCAGCATCAGTGTCCTTAGACTCTCCACACCAGAGAGAAAGTGATTAACAAAGACAGTTCAACACCTCTATATTCAAAAAGGGAGGGTGTATAAGGTCACCTAGCATGCAAGGTACAAGAAAAAAATGGTAGATGGGCACCAAATCTCAGAAGTAGTACAATACTCAAAGTCGTGCATGTGAAGGCAGCACCAGATTATGAAAGGCCTATCTTGGGCATCAAGCTGTACTGCTTACAAGGACATATCCCAAATAAAGCAAAACAGAACATGCAGTCCAACACCTTGTACATGCCTTTGACCTATACTGCAAAAGAGGATTTGTCAGAGTCTCTTCTAATCTATCCAAAGAACATTCCTAAACTCTGATCAGTTGAGGTCAGAGATGACTCCAAAATCCCCAAAATTTCCTAGTATAGCTTTGTTCTGGGACTCTCAGAATATGCTCGTATAATCCAGCCAGGTGTAGTTAAGCTATGGAGGCTTCAAAAGAAGCAAATGCTCTAGATTGAACTACCCCTAGGTGGGCAGGTGTGTGGCCTTCTTTAGCTTCCATGGTCAGGTTCTAATTGGTGCTGGTTTGCTGCCTCTATACAACAGCCAGATCTGGTGGCACAGGTGGGCAGCAATGCTATCCTAGACACAAACCTCCTGAGAGAAAGATTTAGTTACTGACTGATCTTAGGTCCCTGAGCATTGAACTGGATTTGGAATTATGCAAAAGACTGCCTTGCTGGTCCATGAGTTGGACCAGTCCCCCAAAAATATCTTTATGCCAGAGATGAAGATGAAGGCCAAAAGGCATGCATTATCTCCTTTGGGTAGGCTAGATTTAAGCAGTCCACGTGCTACAGTTTTTGGCATCATATCCCTCTCTCACACAATGCAGATAGTTCTAGAGCAGGACTTGCATTGTGGCCTAATGATTGCTATAACAATTTAAAAGCCCTGGATGAGTTCAGTATTGAGCATAGACATTTTCCCATGGGAAACACATGAATCTAGATCTGAAATCTGTGTGCGAGAGAAAAGGACTGGGACAGTACAGACAAAATATGGCTTCCTAGCTTGGTGATCATCCTCATGACATGAAATGGCAAAAAACATGTACTCTGCATACAAGAGTTGGAGAAGTTTCAAAATTCAAAAAATTTGAAAAGCAAGGGATACCCAAAGAGGGCTTTTAATTTTTTTTTCAACTCCTCATCACTGCTGACTGCCAAAGGACTTTGCCTCTTTCACCAAGAAATCCCTCCTATCCCTGGACTTACTCCTATCTAGATTCTGGGCCAGTGAGGAGATTGAGGCTGTTGGTGCAACAGCAGCATATTGATGGCTGAGGAGTTGTTTCTGTTATGCCCCATCTTTTTTCCCCTTGCACATCAATTCTATTATGGGATACTGCCTTACCCTAACAGCGACTCAGCCACTGTCTCCCCACATACTCCCCTTTAAGCCAGTGCAGTCCCAGCCTCTATGAGAGACTAGCCACTAGGTGCACTACCCCCACCCCCACGACAGGCACTACCATCCTCCTCTGTCAGTGCTACAGATATCCAAGCCACTAATTTAACCCAAGTTGCCTGGAATGCAGTCAGATTTATATCCCTCTAGGTCATACTGCAGGACATACAGAAGGTCTTCAAAGCAGGATCATTAATACTGCTAACCTGACATCACTGCACATTTAAGCCTTAGAGATAGATGAAAATAGAGCTAATGGGAGACAGCCTCATGGAAAAAAAGATGGCAAGCTCTTAAGCGTATCACTTGTCTGCACTGTTCAATCTCTCTCATAGGTTCATAGGTTCATAGGTTCATACTAGGCTATCTGCCCGAGGGCATTTATAAGCCTAGCCCATTGTTTTTTAGTATGGGGAACTATACCCATTATTTTGCTGTGCCTCTGTCAAGCAGTGACACTGAGGTAATTCCTGGGGTATATCTGCGATCTCCCATCCATTGGTCAAGATTTCTCTTGAACAAGGCCAGGTGCTCTGCCTCACATGTACATTTTGTTCCACAGCATAGGAGTCTTTGGGTGATGAATCTATCTCTCCAGCACGTCCTATTAATAGCCGTGTTGAGGTTTAAGTCTCCCGCCCTTGTGGCTCTGATGGATCTAGATTTTTTGAGGTGAAGCATATTCATCAAATCTGGGTTTGACATGGCCTTGTATGTTAGGCAAAGGTCACCTCTGAGCACTGAATAGAGCTGGAGTTCTTTCAGTCGGGCAGCATAGGACAGATTTTTGAGACCCTTTATCCTTTTGGTGAGGAACTTTGTGGCCGCTCCAGCTGCTGCAAGTGTCGGGTCAGATACATTCGAATGGGGCATTGTACTCAATCATTGGTCTGATGAGTGATGAGTAAAGGGAGACTATGACCTCCCTTGATCTAGATGAGAATCCCTTCATGATAAGGTGGGCAATGTAGAAGGACTTCCTAACTACTTTAGCTACATGGGTGTCGAATGACAGACTACTATCAACCTGGGTCCCCAGGTCCCTGATAACTTCTTCTGTGCTCAGTGGATTGCCACCTATTTGGTAGCTAGTAACCTTGTTTTCGAAGGGTATGACTATGCATTTTTGGCATTTAACTTTAGGCCATGGCTCTGGCACCAGTTATCCGTTTCTGTGAGACCCTTCTGAAGGATATCTGTGTCAGATGTGTTTTCTACTATGAGTTTGCAGTCATCTGCAAACTTTGTCAGCCATAACCCTCCTGTGTTTGCTTGTACTTGAAAAGTAGATGCCAAACAAGAGTGGGCCCAGGACTGTGTGGGACACCACTTGTGACAGGCTTTGAGTCTGACATGGCGCCAGCAACTCTGACCCTGTGGGTTCTGTCACTCAGCCAGTTTGCAACCCATCTTGTGATGTATGGGTTAACATTTAAGCTGATGAGTTTTTCAATGATACCCGAGTGGGGTATTGTATCGAAGGCCTTAGCCAGATCGAGGTAGGCTGTATGGACTGCCTTTCCCTCATCAATGGCTTTGGTGACTGTTTCAAAAAGTCAACCAAGTTTAAAAGGCATGATCTGCCTTTGACAAAGCCAAACTGGGTTGGATCCAAAGTCTGCAAATTCCCTATGTCTTTATTTATGAGGTCCATTATGATCCTCTCCATGGCTTTGCAGATAAGGCTTGTCAAGCTAATGGGCGGTAATTTCCAGGGTTTGTGGAGGCACCGCCTTTGTGAAGTGGGACCACAGTTGCAGTTATCCAGAGGTAAGACTTTGATTAAACAGCTGTCCTAGCTGTGGGTTTAATTCCTCATTGAGTTCGTGGAGCACACAGCCGGGGACACCATCGGGTCCCATGGATGCTGTGTTTTTGCTTTGGAGAGAGCAGTTCTCACTTGGGCTGGAGATGTTTGGGGGCTGCACTCATTTGGTATAGATATCTCTCCTTTGGGGAGGAGAAGTTTGCACTGAACCTGTCAGCCAGTATGTTGGCAATGTCTGTAGGATCAGTAATCTTCACATCATTTTGAACTAGTTCTGAGCATATCTGGGAGTTTCCTCCTAGGTTTCTAACATAGCTAAAGAAGGCCTTATGATTGTCTTTTGAGTCTTTAGCTATTTTTCTCTCGAAATTTGCTTTGGATGATTTTATGAGAGCTCTTAGTTTTTACTTATAGTGATCAAGGGTGCCTTACCTTTTAAGGATTTTGCTCTATCTTGTAGTAGCTTCCTCCTTTGTTGTAGAGTTTGTTTATGGCTGGGGTCCACCAGACTGGACGCTTGCCTTTGGTACAAAGAGTCTTTGTTTTGCTTGGGATTGCCTTATCCATGCAGTCCTGCAGGTGCTGGTAGAAGGCGTTTGTAAGTGATTCAGCGGCTTGAGTATTGTTTTCCGCTGAAAGGAGACCACACTAGTCTTTAGAAGTGTGAAGTCGGCTTTTGAGAAGTTCTTTACTGTGGTCTTTTTTATTTCAGGTGGGGGTGGGATGAGGACCTCCAGCGAGATTAGTTTGTGATCTGATCTCACCAGTGAGGGGTATACTTCGGTGTTGAACATTGTGCTCCCATGTTCGTGATGATGAGATCAAGTATGTTATCTCCTCTTGTGGGGATGGTGACTAGTTGTTCCATGGCATTTGAGTTTATGAATTCCAGGAACTTTTGGGCTAGGGTGTTTGGGCTTGAGTAGTGTTCCCAGTCTATATTAGGGTAATTGAAGTCACCTAGTATGATGGTGTTTGGTGATACATTTATCCCCTCTAGTGTTTTCAGGAAGGCCATGTGAGTTTCCTGAGTTTGTGAGGGTGGCCTGTAACATGCTACAATTTGCAGAGCAGTCTTGCCTATGGTTAATTGCACCTGGATGGTCTCCGATGCATCGCGTTGCCACCAGTCTTGAGGTGTGGGTGTCCTTGATGAATATGGATACCCCCTCCTTTCTTGGTATTGTCCGGATTTTGGGGCGGGCATGATATGAGGTAAAACCTGATAGCTGGGGTGCTCTCAGGAGCCTTGAACCAGGTTTCTGTCACAGCACAGACATCGATGTTCTCCATACTGAGAAGGGCCTCGAGTCGTGCATTTTGAGATTTAGACTTCTGGCATTGAGCAGCATTACCCTTAGTTTTTTCCTTTTTGTGTTCTAGGGTGGTAGGTTTAGAATTTGAGCCTTGCCTAAAAAGGCACTATGGGGTGGCAAGAGCCTTTGCCAATATCCGGAATCCCAGGGTGACAGGTGCAAGCCTTGCGAAGCAGCGTGGCTTGTCCAGCATGTCATCCCAGGCAGACAGATACTGGATCCCCTTTGAATGACACCAGTGTTTAAGCCAATTGTTAAAGCTGATCATCTTATCTCTGTATTGTGGCATCATTCTTGGTGAAGGTAGGATACTGCTCAAGGTCAGGGTCATACCTGCCTGGGCTACATAATCAGAGAGCTCCTCAA
Source organism: Protopterus annectens (assembly GCF_019279795.1). Taxonomy (NCBI): domain Eukaryota; kingdom Metazoa; phylum Chordata; order Ceratodontiformes; family Protopteridae; genus Protopterus; species Protopterus annectens. The sequence continues at coordinate 642,138,887 of NC_056748.1, read as the reverse complement.
TGTCTCTTTTCATGTAGCCCACTCAGGTCGTTTACACCAGCGTGGACAATGACTGAGTCATATTTGTACCTGCTGTTGAGAGACCTGAGTGCTTGCGTTATGTGGCGGATTCTAGTGCCCGACAGGCAGCTTACTGTGACCTTCTCCTTACTCAGTCTGGTGAGCGGGACATCAGTGTGTCTGACTATGGAGTCACCAATGACTAGTGTGTCTGGCATTGTGTTTGGCCTTAAGGGCTGTGACTGTTTGACACTCTGACTGTGAGGTCTATGTGGTGTTGTGTTCTGAGGTGGTGGTTGTTTGGGTGTCTGCTTTGGTGGCCTCTGCTGTTTTGGTAGATTTTTGATCAGAGCCTCCGAGTATGTCTTTGTGTGTTTATGTGTATGATTTGAGGTTGTAATGGTACTATGTGAGACTGGGTCTATAGTGTGTGTGGTAACCTTCTCCTCCTGACTGGTCTTGCCAGTCCTATGTTGAGAGAGCTCAGCCTCCAGTTTGGCCGTATAGTTGCATCTCTCTAAGCATCATAATGTACTTGGAATGTAAGATTTGCCCTGGAGATATGAAATGCTGTAAAAATGCTCCAAGGAGTGGCAGATGATAGAACTCCTGTCATTCTGATTTCAGTGAAAACAATAGAAATATACTGAAGTAAAACAATTCTAACTTCATAGCCTTTCCATGGTTCCAATTCCACCACACACTCCTCGTCTACACGAATTGTTTGAATTTTATTAACACTATTTTTTCTTACTCTACCTCTCCCTTCAAAAAGTGCCCCTCTTGCTCATTACATTTCTTCTCCCTTCCTTCCATCTCTATAACTGACCTATTCCTTAAACAAAAAGGCAAATGTTAACACTTTCAAACTTACTATATTGAACTAAATGTCCTCCCCATTTATCTGTAATGTGATTATATCTTCTAATATTTGCATGCTTTACATTATAGTGTCATAGCTCACATTTTTTGAATGTATTTACTTGGATTTGTTGATCAGGGTAGTGGGATGACCCAGGACAAACAAGTTTAAGCCACAGCCTGAGAGTTGCAGCAAGAAGACGACAGTCAAAAAGCAATACATTAGATTACAGATGAAAACTATACGTTTACTATAAAGATACAGTATAATAAGTAGGGACAGCATTAATCATTTCTTTGCTATAATTCCTGGGCTGTGGTTGAAATTGGTCCTTTGTGGATCAGCCCACTACCTTGATCAACAAACTTTAAATAAATAAATTAAACAAAAATAAAAAGTAAATGGAGATTTTCTTTAATTACGGTTTCCAAAGATAAAATGCAAAGTGTTAAATATTCTGAGATAAGCAAAACATGTGGATTTATAGCATAAAAGGACTCTACAAAGAATGCAATTACCTGCAGTACTGTATTAGACTGTGGAATCTAGAGAAAAATGTCTTTACCTGAAATAGCAACCTTTCCTCTACATGCTTTACGTTCTTTGCTTCCAATATCAGATGACCTGCCAAATAAATGTAGGAATTAAAGATGGACTGCTTTACACACTTCTTCCACTAGACAGCATATATTTCAGATCACAGCCTCTACAACAGAAAAAAAAAAAATATATATATATATATATATATATATATATATATATATATATATATATATGCTGGCTGAGAATCTTAAAGAATGATGGAAAAAAGAACTACGCACTGCAGACAAGCTCAGCTGAGACTTCAGAGTAATAAAGCAATTATATCTTGTTTAGAAATCAAAACTTTATTGAAAAACAAATAGATGAGCACTTTCACCCTTAAATGAGCTTTGTCAAATCACAATATATATTTAAACACATACACAACTGTATGCAAAAATTATCTAGAGAAAGGAAACACCTCGTTAAAGGGAAATAAAACTATAGTGCTGAAAAAGTTTATGAAATTAATTCCAGTCTTGAGTGGCTGTGCACAGACAGGGAGTAACAGCCAGTCAATCATCTAGAAGCCAAAGTTGATTATTTGGAAGGGGTTGGGGGGTTGAAGTGAATGAAAATCAGACATGGATATATCTTTCTGGGAAGTACATAACTTGTATCTAATGTCTATTTTTGTCCATTCAAACCTGTGGGACAGAATCCCAAGCTGTCAGATGGATGGCATCAATGAAGGATATTCCTATGTATGGTGGAGCCAAAGCTTGAATATGATCTTGTTCACGAGTCCAGCTTATAGTGAGATACAAAGTGTGTACAGTCGCCCATGTGGCTGTTGCACAGATATCATCAACTGACAATCCTCTATTAAGAGGCTGTAGAAGAAATTAAAAGCTATGTACTCACCATACTTCGGCATCTGTGTTGTCTTATTTTAATTTTTCCTCGATATATGGGTTCAGATCGGACTTGGTCCCATATACCAGACTTCAATTCCAGCTCTTGAGCTCTTCCCTCTACCCATAATGCCCTATTCCATCCCCACTGTCTGAGTTTGCTGTCCTACTTTCCAACAGTTAAAGAGAAACAGACAGAAAAGGCAGGGCTCAATCCTGGAACTGTAGGTTCCAAACAGTCCAATAGGTCCTTCCAGAAGGCAAGGATGGAGACTGGATCATAGGAGGTTACTAGGCTATTGGTCCTGAGGCTCTTATAAGCCTAGCCAAGAGTTTAGCCCATGTTTAGACAAGTCAGCACCCAAAGCTCCTGTCCAGCAGGGACACAGGTGGAATCCAAGGCTGTATTTTCTGTTTCCCATCCAGTTATCCAGGTTGAGCTTAAAAAGGGATAATGAGGTACTCTGATGTGGAGAGGGGGTCTATTCCACAGATGGGGGAGTCTCTGGGACACAAATCTGTCCCACTAACAAGTCCTATTGATATCACAGACCAAGTTGAGATCATGCATACGGGTTGCATGAATGAAGCTTGACTTGCGGATATGCATCAGTCCCATCAAGGCGGAGTCTGAGATTGCTTTATATGCCAGAGGTCACCCCTGAGGAGTCTGTATGAAACAGAGTAGAGGGATAGTTCTTTTAGCCTATCTGTTGTAGGGAAGGTGTTTGAGGCCCTGGATTCTCCTGGTGAGGAACCTCTGTGGTCTTTCCAGCTGCTGCATGGGCTTTGTGAGGTACATGCCGAAGGGGGAGTTGTACTCAATAATTGGCCTTATAAGGGAAGAATACATGGATGTTATGACCTCTTTGTCCCTGGATGAGATACCCTTACTTATGAGGTGGGCCATGTAGAAAGCTTTGCATACACTGGAAGCAACATGGTGGTCAAAGGTCAGGTTGCTATCAACCTGGGTACCCAAATCCCTCACCACTAACTGAGTACTTAGAACACTTATCAATGTTATAATATGCTGGGATGTCATTCTCCCCAAAGGGGATAATGATGCATTTTTTGGCATTTAGCTTGAGGCCAAGTTTCTGGCACCAGTCATTTGTTTGGATGAAACCCTCTTGGAGGACATCCACATCACTTGGGAAATTGATGACTACGCCCAGCTTACAGTCATGTGCAAACTTCGTCAGCCACAGTCCACGGTTTTGGCCTGTACTTCAGAGAAGTATATCCCTAACAAGGGCCCCAAGACCGATCCCTTGGGTACGCCACTCGTGACGGGTTGACTGCTTGAGGTGGATTCCCCTATTTTGATTAGGTGGGTTCTATCAGTGAGCCAATTTGCTACCCATCTGGTAACATGTGGACTAGTTGAGAGAGTCACCTCCTAGTTGAGAGAGTTTATTTACTATGCCCAAGTGGGGAATAGTGTTGAAGGTTTTGGCCAGGTCAAGGTAGGCGGTGTGCACAGTCTTCCCTTTGACCAAGGCTTTGGTGACCAAGTTGACCAGATTTAACAGATATGACCTCCCCTTGACAAAGCCAAACTGTGTGGGTTTGAGTGTTTGGAGGTTGACAATGTCCCTGTTAATGACGTCCATGATAATTCATTCCATGGCCTTGTAGATTAGTCTAATTAGGCTGATGGGTCTATAACTTCCCGGATCAGTGGATGCTCCAACCTTTGTGCAAAGGGACGACGGTGGCTGTCCTCCACTAAGCTGGGACAAAGCCGGTACTATGCTTTGGTTGAATAGGGTGCCTAATGGTGCTGCAAGTTCATGCCTGAGTTCATGTAGGATGCAGTCAGGGATGTTATTCAGTTCCATGGAGGTTGTATTTTTGCCTTTGAGAGGGCAGTGATTACCTGTTCCCTAGAGACAAGGGGCAAGGGGCAGGTACTGGGTATGTCCTGGCTTACTGATATGGGGACAGAGGGGAGAAATTTTCACTGAATCTGTCAGCCAGTAGATTGGCTATATCTACATCATTTGTGTATGCGGTGTCTTTCACCACCAGTTCTGAACAGATCCGAGTGCTTCCTTTGAGATTTTGACATATGTGAAGGCGGCCTTATGATAGTCTGTAATAGATGTGGCCAATTTGGACTTGATAGAGGATTTCACTAGTGCTCTTACAGGGTAGTTGAGGAAGGCTCAAAATGGACAACACAGATGCTTAGTTATGGCGAGTATACAACTTAAATCTGATGTTGTCCTTTTCATTCTTCCTCAACATATGGGACAGTCCCCAGCTACACTGATCTTGGGTGGCCCTCACGGAAGGATATTCTGGAATACTGCTGAACTAAAGTCAACTATTTCTGGAAATGATATTCAATTTGTTATGAGAGACAAAGGTAAGAGTCTTAGACCATGTAAGCTGCAGCACAAATGTCATCAATCCACGTTCTTGACTAAAAAGCTGAAGCAGCCATGGATCTGGTTGAATAAGCTTGGGGAGGTTTAGATAATCGCATACCTTTCTGAGAGTAAATCAATGAAATACAGTCAGTAATGCATTTAGCTAAAGTAATTTTAGAAACTGGATGACCTAGCCATTTGGAGAGAAAGACATGAAAAGTTGGTCTGATTTTCTAAACTTGTTTTGTCCTGTGAAGGTAAAAACATAGCTGCCTGTGCACATCAAGGAAGTGCAGCATGTACTCCTCTTTATTGTAAACCTTAGGGAAGAAACCTGTTAAGTGAATGGATTGGTCGATGATAATTTCAGAAGCCACTTTTGGTAAAAAGGAAATGTTAGCCTGTAATGAAACCCTATCCTTATGAAAAAATAATGTAAGTTTTAGATGAAACAGCCTGGAGTTAAGATATTCTTTTTGCTGAAGTTACAGCTATCCAGAAAAGTCTTCCAGGACAGAAATTTGAGATCACATTTGACTGATGGTTCAAAAGGGTTCGTGTGTTAAATCCTCAAGTACAGCTGCTAGATACCAAGGTGGTGATTGGTCCTATAAATCGGAGGTCTGAGAAGAAAAATTCCTTTCATAGAAGCTATACACAATCTAGGGAAAAGCTAAGGAATATGACTTGTTCCCTGTTTGAAAATGAGAAATTGCTGCTAAAAAAGCTTAATTGTAGAGAAAACTTGCTTTAAAAAGGGTGGTCAAAAAAATGAAGACTAGCAGAACAGGAGCAGAAAAACGATCAATTTCCTTATCTGATGCTCAGGTGAAGAATCTCTTCCATTTGCTCTTGTACACTTTTTTGGTAGAATCTTTTTGAGAAGCCAAAATAGTATCATGTACAGGAGAAGAAACCCTGGATTGTATTACTGGAAGTGAGAAGCCATGTAGTTAGCTTGACAGCCTGGATGGTGGGGTGTTGAATCCCTGACAGGTGAGAGGAGATCCTGAGTAGGCTCCATTATCCATAGAGGATAATGAAGACGAGACCGTAGAAAGGGGAACCAAACCTGCCAAGGCCAGAAGGGGGCAATGAGGATTACTGAGCTCTTTAGCCTACTTGCTTTCTGTAGAAATTTGAAAATTAAGGGCAAGGGAGGTTAAGCATAGAGGAGTCCGGTGGGCCAAACATGCATCAGAACATCTGTTGGGGACTCCCCCTGAGGGGGAAAAGTACTTGCTGCACTTGTTGTTGAGGGAGGTGGCAATTAGGTTGACGCAAGGTCAGCCCCAATGCCAGATCATCTCTGCTACCGACTGATTGAGAGACCACTCGTGAGGCATCAGAATGGATCTTAATTTGTCTGCAAGCAGGTTGGTCTTCCCCAGAATGTACACCACAATTAGAAAGTGGTGAGATTGCCCATTTCCAAATCCTCATAACCTCTCTGAAAAGGCGGTAGGATCGAATTCCTCCTTGCTTGCTGATGTACCAGACTACAGACATGTTTTATGTCTGAATTGTAACAGTCCCCAAGGTAAGAGCATCTTGAAATGCCTACAATGCTAATAGGACTGCTCTCATCTCTAGGACATTGATATGCAACTTGGTCTCTTGAGGGCACCCCATGACTTGGGACAGTTCTTCCCAAGAAATGCAAATAATTTCAGAATCCTATCTGGTCTGGTGGGACCTTCTGGATGACTGTTTTTGTGAGTGGGTGGAACATTGTGCGGTTTCTTCCTTTGATGATGAAAAAGGGAAAATAGTTTGTAATAGCCTCCGGATATTATTCTTAGCATCAATAAACCTTGTGTTATACTTGCCCAGGAATCTAGGTGCAAAGAGAATTGACCCTTGACTGCCTTTAGAGCTGGACAGTCGGACAACACTTCAGAAGCGCGAAAAGGACTTGTCTGAAAAATAATCTCTAAAGCACTGGTTCTGTGGGCTTCCTCTGCATCTAAGGTGGTGTCTACCATTAAAATTTCCTCCTCCTCCTCTGCCTCTAGAGTCTTGGAAAGGTCCCTGAAATTTACAGAAACATTTTTATTACCACCTCTCTGGTTCTTAGAGAAGGTTCGCCGAGGAGTAGAAAACTTGATTCCCGTGGCAGACAGGGTCTTTTCATCTTGTTCACTCTTTTCATCTTGTTCACTATATTAAGTGTATCCTTTACCGCTGGGTCAAACAAAAGTGCCATCAAATGGGGCATTAATAAAGGGCACCTTAAGAGGCTCCTCAAAGATGCATAGCCGCATCCAGGCATGTCTCTTTATGGTGATACCTGAACTGGATGCTCATGAGGAACCTGTAGCTATGTGAGAAATTTATCTACATCAAATGCTTTGATGAGGTTAGAGAGTGGCCAGTTGAGAGGATGTCCTTTTGAAATCCTCAGCAGACATGGACTCATTCTTTGATAGTTCCTTGGTCAAATCTCTCTGAAGTCTAGTAAAGTGCACTTGGTAATTTAGTGACGAGTGAAGGCAGCCGAGGCAAACGCTCGCTTTCCATATCTGTCAAAACACTCTACACTCTGTTGGGTTGATGGACAAAAGAGCACTGTGTTCTGCTAGTTCTTTCTTAGTTGCTGCTGCCATCACCACAGCATCACCTGGGACTCCTTTGCTCCAGCGGGGTCTGTCTGCAGGTAGAGCCAAAAACTTGTCAGGATGTTTGGGCATGGGCTTGACCGTAGCTGGCTCCTTCCACGCCTGGCAGGAAAACAGGTCAACAAGCTCATCCACCGCGGGCGTTACCCAAGACTTAGATGGGCCAAAAGCAAAAGCCTCCAAGAACACAGACTCTTGCAGTGAGGGATGGGAAGACCAACCACCCTTCTGTTTCAGGACCTCTAAAATATCAACAAAGGAGATGTCACCCAGTGGTGACCTGGGGGATCCCTCTCCATCAAAATCAGTAACCTCCATGGGGGAATCTGTGCATCTCGTTTTGCACATTCACTTCTGGTGCACCTCCTCCGTGGGGTGATGGGGACAGGTGTTGGAAGAGAGGGGAAGTTCCTCCACCGGAACTGGCTGGAGACTCTCTGAAACTGGCTACCCTCTATGGAGTAGATCCGACTTGCTCAGAGCTTGGAACAGATGAGAGAAAAAGGGTAGGATCTGAAATATGGGAAGACAGTTCTCTTTGGACAGAAAGAGCAGTTTCCACCACCTCAAAGGCCAAAGGTCCAGCAGAAGCCCTTACCTGCCCTTTGGGAGCCAAAGTTCCTGAAGAAAGTAAATCTAAGCCATCCCCAGATCTGGGCCTAGGAGGCAGAATTAGATCCAAACTGTCCAGGGCTGAAGCTCCGAGGGAAAAGGATGGATATGACAAAATCAGAGCTGAACCTGTCTCCTTGGTTCCAACACCAGCACTTCAGCTCCGAGACTCATTCTGATCCAAGGGTATTGGAACAGAATCAGTCAGAATGGAGGAAGAAAGTTTCCTCGGCTCCAACACTGAACATCTCTGGGTTCTTAGCTCCTGGGACTCTGAAACCTCTGGAGGGATCAAATATGGAGAAATGATAAACTTAGAGAGACAGGCTTATTCACAGATCAGATAGGGGATGGAGCTTGTAAAACCTCCATCTGGATTTGAACTCTGAGGAACTTTGGCATCATCCTATCCACATCTGTTTCTGACAAGCTTCTGGAGAACATAGAGGAGGTAGTGAATGGAGGCCTGGAATGCTTCTTTGGAGTTTGAAGAAATGAGCAGGCAAGGTGAGCGAAACTGGTTTCATACTGCACTCCTAAAAGATGGGCCTGGCTTAGGATCCAATAATTTGGGGGGGGGGGGCTGGTGGACTATTGTTTATGATGGTGAGAGCCGACGTGTTAGGATCCAAAGGCTTCGGATCTGAATGTCGAATCTTCTAATCTGACAAGGTCATATCCAAGATTTTCCTAGTTTTTGATGGTGGCTCTGACAAAGACCTAAGGGACTTCAAAAGAGCATTTGTGCTGCTCTACAGGAGCAGACTTGCTAATTTTTGAGGGGATTTGAACCCCAGATGATGAAGAGGAGAGAAAAAGACCCCTTAAAATTAGCTTATTCCTCCTATCTACCAGGGCTTTGGGATTAAATGTAGAACAGATTCTACAAGGAGTGTCCAAGTGCCTGGCTCCAAGGCAATAAATGCACTCCTTGTGGACCTCCGAGTTCAGAATCTTATGCCTATAATAAGTGCATATTTTAAAGCCTGTTTATTTGTCCAACATAACTACAGAAAAGAGAAGAAAAACACTACTACAAACAATATCAGAAAAACAACTTTTTTTGAAATAGAAAGAAAAGGAGAGAAAAATTACCAGCAATGGTAAGAAACAGAAATACCCTAGAAAGGAAGGGTAAGGAGATAATACCAGCAATGGTAAAGTAGGATACACTATAAAAATAGTATGGAAGAAGGGTTTTCTTAACGTCCAGTGATAACTAGTGAGAGAAAATTCAAAAGACAAGAATAAAGGACAAAATCTTTAGAATAGTAAAACTTGAAAAACTCACAATAAAAGCTATACAAATCGCTCACGAGTGGAACCTGTGTCCGTTTGTGATGACGGCAAACGAGATCTGAGGCAATGGGGATGGAATAGGGCATTATTTGTAGAAGGAGGAGCTCGAGAGCTGGATCCAAAGTCTGGTATATGCATCCAAGTCAAATCTGAACCCATATGTTGAGGAAGAATGAAAAGGACAACATCAGATATGCTTTTTAGCTAAAGGCAATTTTTTTTCTTCAACATACAAAACAAAGCGCAATCTGAGTGCCATCTAGATAGGGTCACTTTAGAATCTTTTTCCTAATTTCGGTCTAGCAAACAAAATGAGTAACTGTTCATCCTTTCTGAAGTCCTTTGTCCTGTGAATACAAAATGACTGGGAGCATCTAACAAATGTAGCATGCACTCTCCTTTGTTGGTGTATCTTGGAAAGAACACTGGAAAATGAACAGATTTAAATTAGTATTGGATTCCACATTTAGAATAAAGGATGCATTAGTTCTAAGGGAAACTCTTTCTCTGTGAAAAAACAGATATGAAGGCTTTGATGACGGGGCTTGTAGTTCTGAGATTTGCCTAGCTGATGTTACTGTGACCTGGTTTTCCATGTAAGAAATTGTAAATCTACTGTATTCACAGGATCAAAGGGAGCCTGGGTTAAAGCCTGTTGTGACAGCCCTTCTCTGAGCCAGTGATCAAGGAGCCTCAGCCTCATTACGGACACCAGTGGGGGAACGTTCACTTACAGAATTAGACGCACACAGTATTTTCAGATGTAGCTCTCTGGACCAGGCATAGTTTTCCCTTAACAGCACACAGGAAACACACTCCAGTCCTGGGGCTGGACTCTCTCTCTCCAGGCCCCAAACAAGAATCGGCACTGTTCTCCAAGAAGATCTGCATCCTTGTTTCAAGTAACTGACGCATAGATTTGATTTACATACAGACACACACACAGACAGACACACACAGATAGACAGGAAAGGCTGGAACAGATTACCCACTCTACCACCTCTGCCCACGCTATGAGGTAGTTCCACTGCAACCAGCCAGCTACTCTAAGGCTTTTAACAGGTTATCCAATTTATACAGAGTGAAATTAATACTAATACCAAAGGTAATGTTGACTGAACAGCAAGACTTGCAGGCGTGTGATTACACAGCGTCACTATATAAATACAAGTACTCTCAAAGGTTAAATACTTCCTAAAAAGGCCAGCCACAATGAAATGTTTAAATATATTTAATAAATAAAACATGAAAATACTAAATATTTACAATAAACACCAGAGTTTCAATCACATGAAATATTAAAAATAACATAGATAGAAAGATTCGCAAAGATAATTAATCTCACTATATTTTCCTGACTGATCTAAAGAATTGCTGTTTCCCACTTACTTAACAGAGCAAGGCAAGGCAATGTGGGTGTGAGTGGTCTTTCTTACCAAGCTTCAAAAATAGACTGCCCTGAGACTCCTGTCTCATCAAGTATTAAAGCATCATGTCAGTGCTGGCTTACAGAAGGACCTCACATCTGGTCACCTGACTCTGGGGTTCCCACACTACCCCCTTTACTAGAAGATGAACCAGGATCTTGCACATGTGTCAATACATACACACAGAGCTTTGCTAAGATGTGTTACAGCATGTGGAAGCTATAAAACCATTTCAACACCCCCACCCTTCCAAGGTAGCAATTAGTTCACCATTAAGGACAATACAGCAGGATTCATAGTCCTTGTTTTCCCAGATGTTGTGCCTCTGGCTGCATTCAGACTTGTGAAATACAATCTTTATACCTTATATCAAGTCATTTAATTTCAGACGTTTTCCTAAGGTAAGCTGGGCTGAGCTCAACCCCCTTCCATTCCAGCATCCTCTGTTCAAACATATACACTTTCACCCGTTACCGCAATACAGAATGACATACATGTATGTGTATTTCTTTTCTGTCCAGCAGGACCCACTGCTGATACATTTTTTTAACACAACCAACTATACAAACACATTTTCAACACAAGAACCTTGACAAAGGAGGTAATAGGGAAAATGGTTTACTATCAAAATTTCAGACAGCATTCACTCAAAGTGGGATAGTCGAAGTGCTATTTTCCAGTTCATGGATGGCCGAACCGAAAATCATAGACTCCACAACAGTGAATACTAGTGTGCATTCGCTGTTTTGAAGTCAACGTTCTGCTTGATCACAGTACAGTGGGGCTTGGGAAATGTACCCATTTCCTCACTGCAGTGCGATCTCAGAATTTATATATATATAATTAGCAGGGGGGGGGGTGCACCTTCCCCACAGTTGGAGCACAGGATGGCTTGCCCCCCCTGCAATATGTTAGTTGGAAATGGCTGGTAGGCAGGGTATGGTGGGTAATGTGGAGTACATCGAATGATGTGCCGACATTACTAGCTTTGTTAACTTACGTGAAAGATGTTTTTATTTTCATTGTTATTTTTCCCGGTAGTGATCATTCGACGGAATGAGTTTCAGAATTATAATAGCAAACCTTGGGAACCACAGAGTCAGGTGACCAGATGTGATGTCATTCTGTAATCCAGCACTGAAATTAAGCTTTAATACTAGATGAGAGAGAATTCTGTACAAAACTCCAGCTAGCTATGCTAGCATGTTTTACATGCACTGCCCTACTCTCACCGGCATAGCTGGCTTTACCTCACATTGTCACACCTGTAAATGAATGGTAATATCTCCTTGGGGTACAGAGTCTCTAATGGGAGGTCTCAACAGAAATGTACTCTTGAGAAAGGCTTTCAAGATCTTGAGGAATGCAATAAATCTATTGTTTAGACCTACATAAAAATTGGAAATAGCTGCCAATTGTGTCTTGATTGTTACAAACTAGAGCCTTTGTCAAAGAGATCAGACAAAAATTCAAGAATAGATGGTAATTTGCTGAAAAAGGGCCTAGAATTTTGGAATTGGCCTAGACTGAAAATCTCTTCCATTTACTGTGGTAAACTTTCATAGTTGAATGTTTCTGTGAAGCAGAAAGAATATTCACTACTGCAGGGGGATGGCTGGCATCTCTTGCTATGTTTAAAACTGGAGAAATAAGTTATGCACTTACCAAAACTTGGTATCTGTGTTGCCCTCTTTCATTATTCCTCACAAATGCGTCATGGATCAGACCAAAGGATCCAACTCTGCCACATTTTTACAGACTAGGCTCGAAAGCTCCTCCCTCTTCCTATAATGCTCTACCCTTTGTCCAGCCCCCCAAAAACTCCCATAGGAAGAAACCGGTAACTACCACATAAGAACATATCAGAACAACAAAGAACCAGAGGCTCAAACTGGGAACAGAGGCACCCAATAATTCCAGAGATCTGCCAGGAGTCACAAGGAGAGGGATGGCTGGGAGTGGAAGTGAGCAAGAATGAAGAGAGAAAACAGATACTAAGTTATGATAAGTACATAACTTATATAAATCTGATGTCTCTTTCATTCTTCCTCACAAATGGGTCAGAGTCCCCAGCTACAAGCAACCCTTGGGTGGCTTCAAGGAGGATATGCCAGAGCACAGCAGAGCCAAAGGAAGCCAGGTTCCTAGAAACAATGTCCAATTTGTAATGGGTCACAAGTAAGAACTTTAGACCAGGTGGCTGAAGCACAAATATCATCAATGGAGGTTCTGGAAGAAAAGGCTGATGACGCAGCCATAGATCTAGTTGAGTGGGCTTTAAGGAAGGAGAGGTAATTGAAGGTCACTTCTGGAGTAAATAGTAGAGATGCAACTTGTGACCCATTTAGCAACAGTTACTTTTGAAACTTCTTGGCCTACGCAGTTGGCTGAAAAGAAGACAAACAACTGGTCAGCCTTTCTAAACTCTTTTGACCTATGGAGGTAAAAATGTAGCAGTCTATGAACATCTAAAATGTACAGTAAACACTCTCTCTTGTTAGAAAAATTGGGGAAGAAAAGTGGCAATTGAATGGTCTGATTCAAGTTAACCTCAATGGCCACTTTAGGCATAAATGAAGGATTGGTACGCAGGGAGACTATCTTTATAAAAAATAATGTAAGGAGGTTTCATGGACAGAACTTGGAGTTCCAAAATTCTTTTGGCAGAAGTGATAGCCACCAGAAAGACAGTTTTCCAAGAAAGGAATTTCACATCACAGTTGCTGGACGATTCAAAGGGTGTCTGTGTTAGGCCTTGGAGAATAATGGTGTGATCCCATGGAGAGGAAGGATCTTTAACCGGAGGTCGGAGTAGAAAAATACTCTTCATAAAGGCTTTACATAATCTAGAAGTAGCAGGAGATGCAACCAAATTTATAGAATGGAAATTTCAAATAGCAGCCAAATGAAGTTTAATAGTAGAAAAACTAGCATACTCCCAAAAAGGGAGGCTATTAAGAAAAGGATAGCAGGTAGAGCAGCCGAAAAAGGATCAGTGTTCTCCTTGCCCGCCCAGTAAGTGAACCTCTTCCACTTGCTTCTATAAACCTTTTAGGTAGAAGGTTTTTGGGAGGTCAACACAATACCTGGAACAGGGGATGTAAGCCCAGATCTCTGTACAATCACTGGAACTGGAAAAACCATGTGGTTAGTTTGAGGGTGCACAAATTTGGATGATAACTTTCCGAGGGGTAAAGAAGGAGATCCTGTCTGGGTTCCAGTATCCATGGAGTATATTTCAGATGAGAACAAATAAAGGGGAACCAAATCGGACAAGGCCAATACGGGGCAATGAGGATCATGGAGGTCTTCAGCCATTTTTCCTCTTTGCAGGAACTTGGGTATCAGGTGTAGAGGAGACCGGGGGCTAATCATGAATCAGAGCATCCCTCAAAGACTCTCCCAGTGGTGGAATCAGAGCCAAGTACCCTGCTGCATTTGCTGTTGTGAGGGTGGTGAAGAGGTCACAGCAAGGTTGACCCTAACAGCTGAAAATCAAATCCATTACTGATTGCTTGAGGGACCACTTGTGAAGGATCAGAATGGATCTGCCGAGTTTGTCTGCAAGAACACTGGACTTCCCCAGTATACGAGTTGCAAGTAGAAAGCGGTCTGAATATATCGCCCACTCCCAGACCCTCATGGCCTCTCTGCACAATGGATACAAATGGGTTCTCCCCTGTTTGTTGGTGTACCAAACCACCTATACACACACATAGTCTGTGTGAATTGCAACTGTCCCTAGAGGAAGGACGTCCTGAAAGGTTTGCAATGTGAGGAGGACTGCCTTCATCTCCAGAACATTGATATGCAATCTGGTCTCTAAGTGAGAGTCAGTGTGCCTTGGACCATATAACACTGGAAATACCCCCATCACAACTAGGAAGCACCTGTGGTCACCATGGCTGAGGGTGGCAGGAAAAGGAAAGGCCTTCCGATCAACAGACTGTCAAGAAAGAAGCCACCATCAAAGCTGCTGCCTGCAAATCTGAGTCAATTTCATAGCAGCAAAAAGAGGTTGGTAGAGAATAGAACATTGAACAGCCAGAGTCCATTGAAGTATTCGCATACATTACCTCGCTAACAGAAGGAGCATAATGGCCATTGCCACAGACCCAAGAGTTTAAAGTACTAGTCTTGCTGGAGGGGTCAGAAGATTGAAGACAATACAAACATGCTCCCTCAGGGTTTGTATGTGATAAGGTGGTAGCAATGCTCACTAATTCTAGGTGTCTAGAAGGGTCTCATTGAATTCCAAATTCTGCACTGGAATTAGGTTTGATTTCTACAGATTTTTGGTGATACCCAAATGACTGGATATTTGCAACAGGTAATCTCTGGCTTGGAGAAGGTAATGCCTGGTTGGAACAGTTAGAAGCCAGTCGTCCAGATATGGAAATACCTGGAATCCTTTCAGTCTGAGGTGGGATGGGACTACTGTCATGCATTTGGTAAACACACAGTGGGTTGTGGTGAGACCAAAGGGCAGAGCTCTGAATTGGTAATGACTGGCTCCCAGCCTGAACAGCAGAGGAGTCTTGGAGCATCTTGTCTATTTTGATGTGATGGTACACATTCTGTAAGTCTATTAAGCAAATCCAAATCATCCTTCCACAACAACGGTAAAATGAACTGGACCATGACCATTCGTAACTTTGCTTTCTTTGCAAACAAATTCAGATTGCTTAGATATAGTATGGGTCTGAGGTCCACGGTTCTCTTGGGCACTAAAAAAGTTTTGAATCCTCTCTGCTCGGTCGGGACCTCTTGGACGACTTGTTTTTGCAGAAGTTTTTTGAATATCTGGAACTGCACACTCCCTCTGACTGGGTAGGACATCGGGGAGTTTCTTTAGAGTCCCTGGTGGCTGAAAGAAAAAGGGAATTTAATAACCTCTGGATATGATTCTTAGCACCCCAACTGTTTTTTTTGTTAAAGAGGTCCAGGTGTCTGAGTGTAGAGAAAATTGACCCCTTGACTGTCTCCAGAGTCTAACAGTCAGGCAGTGCTTCAGGAGCACTAAAAGGGCCCGTCAGAGAAGGGTGTCTGAAGCCCTGCCTTGCCCCACTGCCCCTGGGGAAAGAATCTCCATAGCGATCCTGTAAAGACCCTTGCGATTTCCAGAACCAGGTCTTCCTGCCACTTCGTTGGTTCCATGAGAAGGTCCGCTGAGGGGTAGAAAACCTGACTCCAACGGCAGATAGGGTCTTCCCTTCCTACTCATTGCAGGCAAGGGTATTTTTAACTGAGGGCCCAAACAAGTGGAGCCATCAAAGGAGGAGTTATCAAAGGAAGCCTTGAAGAGTTCTGTGAAGTCACAAAGCTTCATCCAGGAAGGTCGTCTAATAGTGATCACCGAGCCGGCTGCCCATGAGGCACCCTCCATGGAATGGGAGATAAGCCTCATGGATGAATTAGACAGGGAGGCAAGAGTAGCCAGTTGGGGAGATGCTTTCTCGAAGTCAGCCGCCAACATGATCTCTGCCAGAGAGTCAGAAAGTTCTTTGACCAGTTCTCTGCAATCATGTAAAGAGTGCCAGGTAATTTAATGATCTCAGCAAGAAGGTGGCTGAGGCATAAACAAATCTGTCCATCACTCTGGGCTCCCTGCTCGGAGGATGGACAGAGGAGCTCTGCTCAGCAAGCTGCTTCTTGGTGGCGGCTGCCACAACCATGCATCAACTTGTATACCCCTGGTCCAATGTGATCAGTCTTTGGGGGGGGGGGTAAAGATCTTATCCAGTCATTTCAGGATTGGTTCTATCAGGTCTGGCTCCTTCCAGGCCCACTGAAACACAAGATCAACGAGTTTGTCCACAGGGGGGGGGGGGGTCACCCAAGAAGTAAATGGGCCCGCAGCCCCAAAAGCCTCCAAACACACAACCTCTTCAGGAGAAGGAATTTGGGCTCCCCAACCACCTCTCATCTTTAAGATCTCCAAAATGTCTCCAAAGGAGACTTCTTCCGGTGGTGATATGGGGGATCCTTCTCCCTCAAGGTCTGTGTCCTCAGTGAGAGGTATCAGTGGGGTGTCCATGTGCCTCCTCTTACATTTCTTAGAAGTCATCTCCCCTCCATATGGGGTTCAGGAGAGGTCTCGCAAGAAGGGTCTTCCTCTAGGCAGAGAGTTTGGAGGCCCCTCGGGATGGGCTGACCCTGGACAGGTACGACAGGCTCAGATCTCTGAGCTCTGATCCAATGTGAGCTGACAGGGAGGTTCGTAGTTCTGAGAGGTCAGAAGAGAAAGCCCTTCTTACAATCTGGAAAGCCAAAGGGCCTGGCGAGTCTTTCCCCAGTTCCCCCACAGCCGAAGTAACCAAGGAGGAGGAAACGGAGACCTTCACCCCCCCCCCGGTCCCCAGTCCAAATCAGATCCGAACTGTCAAGCATTGAAGCCCTGAGGAGGGGATGGATCTGACAAAGTCTGCCGCAAAGTCCTCCACTCAGACTTGACAGCGACAGCATGGATCAGAGACGCACTCTAATCTGAAGATACCACAGCAGAGATAGTCAGGGGAACTGTCTGAGTAAAGGATGACAGCCTCCGCGGATCAGACACTAACACTCCCAGGTGACCAGAATCCTGGGGCTCTGATTCCAGTAGTCAGATCAGAGAAGGAGACTACATGGTAATGGGCATGCTTGCAGATCCCAGAGGGGGATGGAGAAAAGAAAAATCCCACCTGGATCAGAGTCTCGAGATCTTCAGTATCATCCTGTCCACATGGACTTCTGATAAGCTCCTGAAGACCTCAAGGAAGCCACTGAGGTTGGTCTGCAGTGCCTGGAGGGTGTCTGCAGGATATTGAAAAGTAGGGTAGGGGATTCCAGCCTACTCAAGAGCTCTGGGATCTAACTCAGAGCTTTCAGATCCGAGGACTGAGGAACTGATGTGGAGGTGGATGGTGTCGGAGAGCTCTTGGAAGTAAGAGATCCAGCTGGATCTGAAGAGAGCTTCGGTGCCACCAGAGCAGAAAAGGACCTAGGATCCTGATAAGTCATATCCAAGGGTCTGGGAAGTTTGGAAGGCAGCTCCAAAGAAGCCCACGAATGGTTGTGTGGGTGTTCCTTCAGGTCCGAAGGCCCTGCCACAAGTTTGGAGGGAGTTTGAGCCCACGAAGAAACAAATTCTACAGGCAAAAGTCCTTTTAATATTAAATTTAATTTTTTCCAGGGCCATAGCTAACCACACTGAATCCCTCACAGATAGCACAAGCCAAGTGAAGATGTTCAGGACCGAGGCAATAAATGCAATTGTCATGAGCTCAAAATGTGAGATTTTGTGCCCACATTCAGCACCAACATTTGAACCCAGTCATTTTTTCCGACATGGTGACTGGTACAGGCTAATCTCACACATGACAACACACAGAGAAAGAAAGCCCAACTAAAAGAATAGGCATACACACACATGCAAACACACACAAACACACTAAAATGTACTGAATAACAGAAATTATAAAGATTTTCTTTTAAACTAGTAATATAAAGCTGTTAGGGGGAAGGGGCTGAAGGCCAGAAAGAAGGACGCAAACAGCAACACAAAGGACTAAGGGAATGGGAGGAAGATAAGAAAAGAAAGACAATAATAGATTTAAACTAATCTGATAAGAGGGGGAAAAAAAACTAAACATTTTCACTGTGATCCTACAACTCAAGACTGAAGGAACCATGTCTGACATCACTGGTGGCAAACGAGATCTGGAAAAGCTGGGCCAAGGGTACAACATTATGGGAAGAGGGAAGAGCTTGAGACTTGGAGCCTAGTCTATAAAAATAAGGCCAAGTCAGATCCGAGGGTCAGATCCATGACCCATTCTTGAGGAAGAATGAAAGACATCAGATCCATGCAGTTAACTTCATGGATTTCTGGTCTGAATGGGTGAGATAGAAGACCTCGATAATGATCCAACATCCATGCAGAATGTACTAGAAAAGGGCCAGATGCAGAGGAATCATGTCTGTCCTGGGCAAAAGTGAGCAATGAGATCACCCTGGCCTTGCACCGCCTTGCTTTCTACAAGAATGTGTTCATTAGTGGTAAAGGGGGAAGCACATAAGAGATCCAGGGGCCAATTGTGGACCAGAGCATCTCTAAATGACTCTCACTATGGGGTGGCATCAGGGCAAAGTATCTCCTGCATTTTTTGTTTAGATAGGAGGCAGAGAGGTCGCAGCAAGGTTGACCCCAGCAACTGAAACAGTTGGTGTCATTGTTGGATTGAGGGAGCACTCAAAGCATTAGCACTTTTCCTGCTCAATTTGTCCTAGAGTACATTGCTATGAGAAATTTTGTGAAGACATCACCCATTGCCAGACCCTCATGGCTTCTCGAAAAAGAGGCCAATAATGGGTTATTCCTTGTTTGTTTGGTGATGTACCATACAATAGTTGGTGTCTGTATGGGGATTGCACCCGTGGGAAGTATGTCCTGAAATGCCTGCAATGCTAGCAGAACCACTCTTAGCTGCAAGATATTGATGGGAAGATTGGCCTCTTGTTGACAATGTACCTTGGACCATCTTCCCTTTGAAATCCCCCCCCCCCCACTGTATACCGGATGCAGTCGTGGTCACTGTTGCTGTTACGGATCCATCTGACACCCCCTCGGTCAAAGTCGGAGACGTTATCCACCAAACAAGGTGTTTTGTGCAGATTTGTTTCATCTAACTTTCTGCAAGTAGAGGGAAAGTGAACGGAGACCACTGCACTGCTGAAGTCCACTGCAGCACTCTCATGAAAAATTTTACTAAAGGAACCATTAGGATTGTAGATACCATGATACCAAACAGACATAGGATTAACCTCATTGGTGGTTTTAGGTGATGCAGAACTTGGAGTATTAGACAAAGTGACTGATCCCTGGACTGGGGAAGGCCTACTACCTGAAGTCTTTAATCTGAGTTGGGAGTCAGCTGATTCAGTGGGTTTATACAGATTCCTAAATTCAGAAGCAAGTGATGCTCATTGGGGCAGTGAGAAGCCAATCATCTTAGACACAAGTATGTCACTACTACTGCCATAATCTTGGTAAACACCTTAGGGGGCTGTGGAGAGACCAAATGGCACAGCTCTGAATTGAAAATGATGGACTCACAGCCAGAAGTGGAGAAACCTCCAGGAATGCTTTGCTATATTTATGTGATAGTAGGCATCCTAGAGATTTACAGGGCACAACCAATCATCCTAGCTGAGAAGAGGCAAAGTGGACTAAACTATGACCATCCAGAATTTTGTCCGTTTTATGAACTGGTTTAGGTTACTGGTTTAGGTCCACAGTTTTCTTTGTCATTAAAAAGAACCTGGAAGAGACTCCAGACTTTGGTTGGTTGTGGGAGACTACTTGGATTTCTCTTTTTTTCTATCAGCTTTGAAATTTCTGTGGCTGCTAAGTGTCACTGACTGGGTGGAACACCAGGGACTGTTATTTTTTGGGGAGGGAGGGGAAAAAGGTATTGAATAGCCTATGGATATCATCCTTTGCACCCATGAAAGTCTGTCATCTTTTGCCAGGCTCTAACGTCTAAGGATAGATGCCCCCCCCCCCCCAAAATGCCTCCAAGGCACAGTAGTCTGGTAACAATGCAGGAGAGCTGAAAGACATTCATGGAGGAAGGACCCCAAAACCCTTGATTTTGCAGTCTGTCTCTGCCTCTTGGGTGTCGTCTGTTAAAGTTACCTCACCCTCTACCACAAGGAGGACCGTCACCTTGGAAGTCATGGAAAGAGCTCTGTGATTTGCAGAACCACATTTTCTTCCCCGGTCTCTGGTTTCTACAGAATGTTCTTTGGTGTGTGGAGAAGCTTTACTACCACTGCAGAGACAGACTTGCCATTTTGTTGACTCCTGGTCAGTGTGTCCTTGACCTTAGGTCCAAACAGGGCTAAACCATCATAAGGGGCATTATTAAAGGATGACTTGAAGCCTTCTGCAAGGTCATAGTCGCATCCAGGTGTAGCAGCGTATGGTGATAGTGGTGCCTACTGCTCTGGCCATGCCATCAGCTACATTCGAAACCAGATGCACGGCCACATTAGAAGATTGAAAGGTGGAAAGCTGGGAGTCCATGGTATTCTGAACATCTGCTGGTAATACCCATAAAAGAGGCTTAGAGATCTCTTAGGTCAAGTCTCTCTGGAATCTTGTCAAATTTATAAGGTAGCTCAGTGATCTGAGTGGGAAAGTTACTGACAAACAGGCCCACTTTCCAAATCTGTCCATTGCCCTAGATTCTCTGTTATGAGGATGAACAAATGAGCTTTAATTTAAAATCTCCTTCTTACTGGCTGCTGCCACCACCATAGCATCTACCACTGGTCTTTTACTCCAGTGCTTTTGATCTGCAGGTGCTGATAAGATTCTATCAGCCTTTTTGGGAATGGGCTCCACGACATTTGGATCCATCCATGCCCATTTTAACCTACTGCGAATGGACAACTCTCTGCATACATCCATACTGTTTGAGCGGCAAATGAGATTTGAGTAGCAACCTATGGAAAGTACAGTTGTGTACACCTACCATAAATGTAGATGTTCGAGTGTCTTCACTGTTGCAGTCATAACTGTAGGGTGCTCCTGCCGGCAGGCAGCCCGAGGTCGGCCAGAATCCCAAAGTCTGGGTCCGGCATCGGCTGAACAAGCCAGTACCCTGACGTCAGTACGCTCTGGTACATAGCCCTCAGCCGACGCCATCTTCTCCAGCCTTTCTTGCCCTAGATGTCAGAATTTCACAAAAATCATAAATTAATCCAACAAGGAAACACAAATACACCACAAAAGAGAGAAAAAGAGGGGATAGGAGGGAGGGAAACACCGACTGCAACAGTGAAGACACTCGAACATCTACATTTATGGTAGGTGTACACAACTGTACTATGTTCATAGTGTTTCACTGTTGCAGTCATAACTGTAGGGTGGAATCCCAAAGCAGTGAAAAAAGGGAGGAGGTCTAGACAGAAGAAGGGGCAGCAAGAAGACCCTGCAAAACAGCAGAGGCAAAGCCTGCCCTGGTCTTAGAATACAAAGGGAGATTGTAGTGCTTGGAAAAAGTATGCACAGAACTCCAAGTGGCAGCTTCCAAGATATCCTTGGTAGGAACTCCCCTGAGAAAAGCTGTAGAAGTAGCAGCTGCTCTAGTAGAATGACTTCTCACCATACCTGGAAACGGTTTCCCATGATGAGTGTAACAAAATCTTATTCCATAAGAAATCCATTTGGAAATAGTTTGTTTGGAAATAGCCTTTCCAAGAGAACTGGAGGCAAAAGAAACAAACAATTGGTCAGATTTTCTGAACTCTTTAGTCTTGTCCAAATAAAATCGTAACTGTCTGTGCACGTCCAAGGAATGCAAAATCCTTTCCCCTTTATTCTGAGGATTAGGAAAGAAGGTAGGAAGGTGAATTGTTTGATTTAAAGCCACTTTAGAAATCACCTTAGGCATGAAAGTAGGATTGGTCCTCAAGGATACTCTGTCCTGGTGGAAAATAAGGTATGGTTCCACAGCCATGAGAGCTTGCAACTCTGAGACCCTTCTGGCAGAAGTCAAAGCTAACAAAAGAACTGTCTTCCAAGATAAAAACTTAATATCTGAAGATGCAGCAGGCTCAAAAGGAGGCAAAGTAAGTTTTTCCAAAACATAATTAAGATCCCAAGCAGGAATAGGAGGGGTCCTGGGAGGCCTTAAATTCTTAGCCCCTCTCAAGAATTGTCTCACCAAAGGATGAGAAAAAACAGGGGGATCAGTATTGAAATGAGCAGAAATAGCAGAAGCATGAATCTTAATGGAAGAAAAGGAAAGTCCATTAGACAAAAGATCCGAAAGGTAAAGCAAAATAGGAGAGAGATCAGGTACCAGAGGGTCCAAGCCTCGGTCCTGCATCCAAAATCTCTTCCATTTAGAGGCATAGGATTTCCTAGTGCTAGGGCGTCTAGCTTCCAAAAAAACATCCAAAACTTGTTTGGGAAGACTAGAAGAAATCAAATTCCTTTGAAGAGCCAAGCTGCCAGGCAAAGGGTCTTGAGATTGGAATGTAGCAACTGACCCTGATGCTGGGACAGAAGAGAAGGGTTCAGAGGGAGAATCCAAGGAGGCTCCAAGAACAGGTGCTTTAAAGTTGGATACCAAAACTGTCGAGGCCAATTTGGAGCAATCAAGATGAGGAACTTGGGCTTGTCCTGTTTTATCTTTAGTAATACCCGAGGAAGTAGAGGAAGAGGAGGGAAGGCATATCCCGAAAGGTTTCTCCAGCTGAAGGACAGGGCATCCACTTTCCAAGCTGCTTTGTGGAATGACCTGGTGCAAAAGTGAGGCAGCTGATGATTGAGATGGGATGCAAACAGATCTATCTAGGGGCATCCCCAAACTGCAGTAATCCTGTTGAATAAGTTGGTGTCTAGCATCCATTTGTGAGGATCCAAAATGTTACTGCTCAGGCTGTCTGCTAAGAGATTCTGTTCTCCTGGTATGAATTGGGCCTGGAGATGTAGATTCAGATTTAGAGCTGTGTCCCATAAAGCCATAGCTAGTCTGCAAAGGGGGTACGAATGAGGACCCCCCTGCTTGTTTATGTACCACATGATTGTGGTGTTGTCTGTGTAAATCAAAAGAGGCCCTGGATGCAAAAGGTTCTTGAAGGCTAGAAGAGCATTTTGAACTGCCAACATTTCCTTCAGATTGATGTGCCAGTGAAGATGATCCTTTGTCCAGGTTCCCTGCTGGCAATTGCCTAGAAAATGTGCTCCCCAAGCATAATCCGAGGCATCCGTGGTTATGATTTGAGAAGGTTGAGGAAGACGGAAAGGCTTTCCTTCGTTTAAAGCACACACCCTGGACCACCAAAGGAACTCCTTCTGGAGGCAGGGGATCAGAGGAATCAGAGTGTCCAGATCGTGGTAATGCTGCGACCATACACTTTTCAGATACCATTGAAGCTTTCTCATATGGAGCCTTGCATTTGGAATCAACAGAATGCAGGAAGCCATGTAGCCCAGTGCCTGCAGGAATTTCCTTGCAGTGAGCTGAGGTAGAGTTGCCAAAGTCTTGAAAATTGAAGCCAGCTGTATTTGTTTTTCTGTAGTGAGGAAGGCCCTTTGTAAGGTTATATTTAAGAGGGCTCCCAGAAATACCATTTGTTGAGAAGGGATCAAATGTGACTTTCTTGTGTTCACTGAAAATCCCAGTAGGAGGAGAAGACGTTGAACAAAATCCAGATGTTGAAGTAAAAGATCCTTGCTGTCTGCCTGAATAAGGCAGTCATCCAAATAGGGGTAAATCTGAATTCCCTGGAGTCTGCAATAAGCCACTACTGGTGCCAGGCACTTGGTAAAGACTCTGGGCGCAGTAGATAAACCAAAGGGCAGTACAGAGAATTGAAAGTGTCTCGATCCTGCCTTGAACCTGAGGAATTTCCTGCGTTCCTGCCTGATGGGAATGTGTAAATAAGCTTCCTTTAGGTCCAATGTCACCATCCAGGCGTCCTGAGAGAGCATTGGAATCAGCTGCTGCAGAGTAAGCATCTTGAATTTTGGAATTTCCAAAAAGGTGTTTAACACAGAAAGGTCCAGAATAGGTCTCCATGAGCTTTGTTTTCTTGGAACCAGAAACAGTCTCGAATAAAAACCTTTTCCCATCTCTGAGAGTGGAACAGGCTCTATGGCTCTCATGGCCAGAAGAGCATCCACTTGATTTAAGGCCTCTGACCATTGATGTTTTGGCAGATCTGGCCAACCGAAATCCCTTGGCAAGGTATGAAAGTGGAATTTGTAGCCTTTTAAAATCACGTCCAATACCCATTTGTCCTGGGTAATAAGGAGTCCAATTTCTGTAAAAAAGAGAAAGTTTTCCTCCGAGAGGGGCATCCAGGTAAAGAGGTCCTGTAGCCCAACCGAGAGAGTCATTGAGTTTGCTTTCTTTGAGATTGGGATCTGTCTTCTCCCCTTCTAGGTGAAGAAGCAGTCCATTGCCTCGATCTGTAGGAGGCCTGAGCTTGGCCACGACCTCTGGAGCGTCTATATCTTCCCCTTTGAGGCCTGTCAGACGTGGGAAAGGACCAATTCTTGGAGGGCCAATTCCTGGAAAATCTAGGAGGCTGAACTTGCAAGAAATCTTTCACAGTTTGCATAGATTTTGCCTTTTCTTCCATCTTTTTAATAACCTCCTCAGCCTTAGATCCAAAAAGAACATCATGCTGAACAGGGGCATCTAATAATTTAGCCTTAACCTGTTCGGGTAAACTTTGCTCACGAAGCCAAGCATGTCTCCTGATAACAGTACCAGAGGCTGCGGCCCTGCAAGAAGCATCCAAAGCATCAAAACCACAATGCAAGCTATGTTTGTTCAGTTGTTCAGTTGCATGCAATACATCCTGTAGTTCCTTATCTTCTGCACATGCAGGAAGGGAAGCAAGCTTTGCTTTAAAACAGACAAAAGAAATTGCTGATACTTAAACATATGAAACTGGCAATTTAAAGCCCTAACAGAAAGGGTAGCAGAAGTATATACCTTTTGCCCCACCTGTCTAAAGCACGAGAATCCTTCTCAGAGGGAATAGGATTCTTAGAAGTAGCAACTTTAGCAGCCTTAGAACCCTGAGATATAGTTTCAGGATCTGCAGAAGGATTCTTAAATAAGAACAAATGAGACTCAGGAACCCTATAAAACCTATCAGGCTTAGAGGGAGCAGGAGGCATGGAATCAGGATTCAAATTAGCCTCGGAAAAAGCATCATCCACAATGTCAAGAACAGGAGGGATAGCCAAAGGCCTATGTTGAGGAAGAAGAAGAAATTCTCTAAGTCTCTTCTTGGAAGCAGAATAATCCTGACCTTCCCAATGAAAATGTTCCCTCATCTCATGTAAGGTTTCCCCAAAAGAAAAATCTTCAGGCGGAGAGGCAGAGGGCAAGGAGTCCTCAGCATCCAAGTCCTCATAAGGAGGAAAAGAATATTCCTGATCAGAGGAAGAGACAGAAGCTATAGAAGCCTGGTCAGAGGAATCCATAGGAACATCCTGTCGAGGCCTTTTCTCAGGGGGGGGTGAGAACCCCTAATCATTGTAAGCAAATCTTCAGCCATCCTTAACAATTGCTTCTGTGTCCTGGGAGTAGATTCAGAAGAAGCTTGAGCAGGAGCTTTAGACTTAACAGGAGTCTTTGTCTTTGCCTTTGAAATAGTGATGTGATTAGGCCTGAATACCCCCTCAGAAGCCGGTACCTGCACAGCGGTTCCGGACCCATCCGAGGGAGCGACGTCCGAAGGTCCTGCAGCAGATAAAATAGAAGGCCTTGATGGCTCCCCATGGGAGTCCGTATCGGCCATCGATTCAGAAGTGGCGGACGACAGGGGCTGCAAAAGCGCCTCACTGACGACAGCCGAACCGGACGCCAGCTCCAGCTGCAACGAGTCCTGTTTGGACCTCGGAGGCCTGTCCTTGTCTTTGCGCTTCTTTTGAATTCCGGTAGTGTCCGACGACATTCTATAATTGAAGTGTCTGCCAAAGTAATTCAGAGCCCAGTCGTACCTGCGTTTGATAGTACGAGAATTAAATCTGGCACAGAACCGACAACAAGAAACGTCGTGGTCAGGGCCTAAGCAAGGTAGACAGTAAGAGTGGAAATCTTTATGAGGTATTTGTTTTCCACACGTAATACAATTATTAACTTTTTCTGACATCGGAGGAACAAGAAAAGATTCCCAACGGGTACTTAGCTTTGAGAAGAGAAGTAAGAACTTCGGACCGACAACAACCAAAAACGCTGTTCGAAAATCGCCAACCAACGACTTGCGAGCTGCTTTCCACCGCACGGCAAGAAAGACTGGAGAAGATGGCGTCGGCTGAGGGCTATGTACCAGAGCGTACTGACGTCAGGGTACTGGCTTGTTCAGCCGACGCCGGACCCAGACTTTGGGATTCTGGCCAACCTCGGGCTGCCTGCCGGCAGGAGCACCCTACAGTTATGACTGCAACAGTGAAACACGATGAACATCTATGGTTAGGGGAGGAGTCAGAACTCTGGATCTTATAGTTTTGAGATCAGTGCCAAGGTCGGATCCCATCAGATCCGACAAAAAAAGAAGTTATGTACTCACCACACCGTTCCATGTTTGTTGTCCATCTCGCCTTCATTCTTTGCTGGTAGAGTTCAGAACCGAGAATCGGTTCCGACTTGGCCTATACTAAAGCTAAAGTGCTTCCACTGGCTTGAGGCTATACCTTATCCCATCATGCTTAAGGAGATTACCTAGGTCTTGTTTGCAATTAGTAAACAGAGCAACAGTTTAAATAAATAAATAAATTATATATATATATATATATATATATATATATATATATATATGTGTGTGTGTGTGTGTGTGTGTGTGTGTATATATGTATGTATGTATGTATATGTAAAATAGTACATACATAAACATGTGCTACCTAGGACTAAAGAAGGGAATCGGAGAACATCCATATCCAATAAAGACCTCTCAATCCTCCAGGATAGAAGGTTGGGGAAAGGAGGGTGGGATGCAAGAATGAAGGCAAAATGGACAACAAACATGGAACACTATGGCGAGTACACAACTTCATGTTATGCTGTCCTATCTCGACTTCATTCTTTGCTGGTTGGGACAGCTTCCCCAGCACCTTCTTTCTTGGGTGGGTCAAGGTAACAAACTTTTCCGAACAGTGGATCCAAAGGAAGCCCTGTTCTGGGAGGCCAAATCTACTTTGTAATGAGTGATAAAGGTATGAAGTTTTACCCATGTCGCTGCAGCACAAATTGAGTCCATGGGTAGCCTAGACTGAAAAGCAGACAAGGTTGCAATGGCTCTTGTTGAATGACCTTTTATTTTTCCAGGCAGTTGTCTATTTTGAGAAGTATATGAATAGGTAATAGCATCAGTAAACCACTTTGACACAGTGACTTTTGATATTGGGGCACCCTTCTTTTGATCTGAAAAGGATACGAACAGTTGATCAGATTTCCTGAATTGTTTTGTTCTGTCTAGGCAGAAACGTAATTGCCTGTGTACATCCAATTGGTGTAAGTTATATTCTGCCTTGTTGCCATAGTTTGGGAAGAAAACAGGCAGGTAAGTTAGTCTGTCTCGGAACAAACTTTAGGGAGGAATGATGGATTAGTTCTAAGGGAAAATGTCTTTATGGAAAACCAAGTAGAGGGGATGTATAGACAATGCTTGGAGTTCTGATACCCACCTAGCTGACGTGATGGCCACCAAAAGGACTGTTTTCCACATTAGGAACTTCAGATGACAAGGTGAAGCCAGTTCATATGGTGGAAGGATTAGACTGGACAATACCAAATTGAGGTATCAAGGAGCTGGTGGTTCTTTTACTGGGGGCCTTAGCAAAAATGTACCTCTCAAAAAAAGGCCTTGCACAGTCTATGGGACATAATTTTGAATCCCATTTCTCCAATATGGTAGTTTGATATAGCAGCCAATTGAACTCGTATGGTAGCCGCTGCTGCACTTTCACTGAAAAGTTTTGATAAGAAGTCTAAAATAGATGTCACAGGTGCCGTGAAAGGATCAATGTGATTGTTGAGAGTCCAACAGGAAAACCTTTTCCATTTGCTAGTATAAAGCTTTCTAGTTGTATCTTATGGGATGATGACAGAATATGTTTCACAGAGAAATATATATTTGGAAGCCTGGCTAGGAGTAGAAGTGGAGCAGCCAAGCTGTCAAGTTTGAGGGCTTGGACCGAGGGATGGAACATCCCTGACGGAATAGTCCGTAGATGTGGAACTGGGTCCAGAATCCTTGGCTCATCTTGTAGATGGAGCCATAAGAAGGGGAACCAAATTTGACGAGGCCAGTATGGAGCGATGATTATTAACCTGCTTCTCAATGTGCTGGCTTTCTGAAGGACTTTGGGGATCAAAGGAAATGGAGGGGAAAGCAAATGAAGAGAAAGCATGAAGAAGACCCGGGGGCCAATTGTGTACAAGTGCATCCCTTGGTGACTCCTCCTGAGGGGGGATCAGGGCAAAGTAGCTGCTGCATTTGGCATTCATGGACGCGACAAAAAGGTTGCAGCAAGGCTGGCCCCGTGAGCCATTAGAATAGCTCTGCTGAGTTTGTCTGCCATCACACTGGATTTCTGTGGGATATGCATTGCCATTAGAAAGCGTTGGGAAGAGACTGCCCACTGCCATACTGTTTGAGCCTCTCGACATAGGGGGTAAGATCTGGTTCCTCCTCCTCTGTTTATATACCACAAGACTGACATATTGTCTGTCTGGATTGCAATCGTTTCTAGTGGAAGGAAGTTGTGGAATGCCTGCAACACCAAAAGCACTGCTCTAATCTCTGGGACACTGATATGCAAGTGGTTCTCATGTTCTTGCCAAACACCTTGGGCAGTCTTCCCCAGACAATACCCCCCCCCACCCCACCCTATCTGGGAATTGTCCATGATCAATGTAGCTATTGGTTGTGGGGGAATGAGTGATCTGCCCAAAACCACCCGAGTAGAATGAAGCCACCAGCATAGGTCCCTCTTGCAGGATTCCGTTATGATAATCTTGTGGGACATGGGTAACATCTGCATGGATAATTGGGTGAAAAGTAACCACTGGAGAACTCTCATGTGTAAGCGTGCAAGAGGTACCAAGGTTATCGCTGTTGCCATGGTACCCAAGATCGTTAGAATACCTCTCGCTTGTATTTTGTTCTTTGTCAGGAGGTTTTTTTACTTGTTGGCATAGGGTTTGTATCCTGTCGAGAGGAACTTTGGCTACAATTTCTCTTGCATTTAAAGTCTGCTCCTATAAATACAACATGTTGTGATGGCAACAAAGCAGACTTTTCGAAGTTTATCATAATGCCTAGTTGAGAGCAAAGGCGGATGGTGGTGTCTCTTGCTCTGGTTAACAGATGCTCGGTAGTGGCGGTTAGGAGCCAGTCGTCCAAGTAAGGAAACTCCTGGAATCCTAGACGCCTCAAGTGAGCCATGACTACTGCCATGCATTTGGTGAACACTCTGGGAGCTGTAGTGAGACCAAAGGGCAGAGCTCGGAATTGGTAATGACTGGCTCCCAGCTGAAAGCGTAAGTGACTCCTGGATCGCCTGTCCATCTTTATATGGTAGTACGCATCCTGGAGATCTGTCAAGCACATCCAATTGTCTTTCCCCAGAAAAGGGAGTATTGACTGCAGTGTCACCATCCAGAACTTTGGATTTTTTTACGGACTTGTTTAGTCTGCTGAGATTTAAAATGGGCCTCCAGTCCAGTGCCTTTTTTGGAACTAAAGAACCTTCAGTAAGTTCTAGATCCAATTTGGTCTGTGGGGATGTTTTGGATGACTTTTTTTTTTTCTAGCAACCTTTGAACTTCTAGGGTTGCCTGATCCCTCTGACTGGGTGGAACATCAAGGACTGACCTCTTTTATAAAGGTGAAGAGGAAAAGGGTATACAATAGCCTCTGGATATATCGCTTGTACCCATTTGTCATTTGTTATACTTAGCCAGGCATTTGCGTACAGTGGCAAGCGACCCCCGACTGCCTCCAGAGGTAGACAGAAGGGCCTTTCAGGAGTGGTGAGGGGCCTACCAAAGAACGTATCCCTGTCGCCCTGATTTTCTGGACCCCTTCTACCATGACGTTGGCATCCTCCATTGCTCTTTCTCCCTCTGCCTTTAGGGAAAGAATCACCATGTGCATCCAGAAAGTCTCTCTGGGACTTATGGAACCACACCCCCCCTTCTGGCTTTTGGGGTAAGGCCTAGCAGGGAGTGAAAAATGGACTCCCACAGCAGAAAGAGTCCTCCCCTCTTGCTCGCACCTAGTGAGAGTCTCTTTCACTTTTGGCCTGAACAAGGATGAGCCATCAAATGGGGACCTGATAAAGGAATACTTGGAAGGGCTCTGCAAACTCGCATAAGCGCATCCAGGAATGGTTCCTTAGGGAGATTCCTGTACCTGCTGTCCTACTCGCTCCATTGGCCACAAAAGAGATAGGCCGCATGGAGGAATCTACCACAGTATTTAAGGTAGAAAGTTGAGAGATCACCTTGTCTGAAACCCCCGCAGATGTAGAAACTTGGAGGGTATCATCTAACTCCTCAGGAGATCCCTATGAAGCCTAGTAAAATGGGTCAAATAATTCAGCGACCCAAGGATAAAGGCTGCTGACAAAAACATATGCTTTCCGTACCTGTCCATCGTACAAGATTCTTTATTCGGATGGACAGATGAAGTCTTAGACAATTCCTTTTTGGTGGCTGCCACCATCACCATAGCATCTACCGGGACACCTTTTTTGAGGAATATCTTATCAGATGGTGCTGTAATCAATTTATTTGGCCTCCTCGGAAAAGGTTCCACAGATTCCAGAGAGCCCCACACCTTTCGACTGACTATGTTTAGGAGTTGATCGAAAGGCGGAGTCACCCAAGAGGTGGAGGGGCGAGACCCAAAAGCCACAAAGCACAGACTCGTCCTTAAACAGAGAGGTGGCTTGAAGTCCATTAACACTTCTGGGGATGTCTATGATGTCCGCAAAGGAGACATCCTCAGAGGGTGAGCGTGGGGATCCTTCTGAATCATCTAGGTCCGTGTCTGAAGTGATAGACTCCTTGAGGGAGTGTAGATGTTTCCTTTTATATGTCCTCTTCTGAAGGACTTCTCCAGAGGGGTACTCTGGAGAGGTTTTAGAAGAGATGGTTTTGCCCAATGGAGCGTCCTGGGACTTTGGGTCTCCACGCCTGGGGGGGGGTGATAGAGAAGCGGACTCAGGCACTTTTGGGGGGGGGGTTTGGATCCAAGATTGGAACTGTCTGCGGCAACAGCACTCTCCTCATGGCCTCAAAAGCACCACAACTCTGCACCGAGCTTCCGGCTCCAAAGAGTCAGGAGACTGCCCCTGAGCCAAGGCAGTGGGCTCCGAGGCTGATGTAGGTGCCGAGCTCACCTGCACTGAAGCCTCGAGAGATGGATTTGGATCAGACAACTATGCAACCTGACTCTACTCCCCGGACCAGATGGGAGAGCGTCGGCCCTTAGACCCCTCAAACAGATGATGGCACTGAGGTGGTCAGAGCAGAAGTCGGGACTTAAGATCCTGGAGCAGGTCTCAGCCCAGACAGTTCCACTACAATCAAATCAAAGCACTCCAGCTCTGAAGCCACATAGGTCAGAGGAGGAATCGAAGAAGGGGAAGTGACGGTTGTCGGACTCAAATCTTCTGGGCTCGACAGAATCTTGGCCAGCGCCAATGTCCAACAGCCGCTTGACTGCCCGCTCCACGTAGTCGATTGAGAGACTCTTGGAGGAACGAGAGGACGGGGTCGAGATTATGATGGATTGCAAGACAGGTGAATGCAAGACTGAGGAGACCGGTTCCAGGACTGGGGATCGGCTCCGCATGCGATAATCTGTTGGCTCCAAAATAACCAGTGGAGCCGAAGAGGTAGCATTTTTGGGCCCGAAAGCCTTTGTATTCAGTGGATGAATCATTTGCCTGCTTCTTCGACTGTTCTGATTCTGGAGCTGTGGAAGATCTCTTAGAAGATTTGTCTGATCTAGGGGATTGAGACTGGTGAGAGGATTTCAAGGAACCCTTTCTCTTCTAGTGCCTCGGAAAAAGGAACTTTCAATAATCCTCTAACAATTAACTTATTTTTCCTGTCCAATAATACTCTGGAGACGAATGCATGGCAAGAGCAGCACGACTCTTGCAGATGGACAGCACCTAAACAGTGCACACAACTGGTGTGTCCATCTGTCAAGGACATTTTCTGACAGCTTCGATCACATTTTTTGAAGCCCGAAGGCTTCGCTTCTTTAGCATCCTTAGGCATGACTAGTAGCAGGACAAGGCAGACTACTAATACCACTACTAAACAATCGGAAGAAAATGAGAAGTTATTTACTTACCATAACGTTCCATGTTAGTTGTCTTCTTCTCGCCTTCTTTCTTGCTGGATGGGTTCAGAGCTGAACCTCGGCTCCGACTCGGCCTATTACTAAAGCTCGAGAGCTATTTTTACCGGCTCGAGGCTATCCTATGTCCCATAATGCTAGGCGTCATATACCCAGATCTCGTTTGATAGTTAACACTATGGACATACATGTCCCACCACAACAAAGAATATAGATATATATATATATATATATATATATATATATATATATATATATATATATATATATATATATATATATATATATATATATAAATAGAAGCTCTTGTAAATATATACATATCTCTTATAAGAGTCACCAAGAGAAGCAAGAGAGCTAGCTGAGGAAATAACCCTAGTGACAAAATCTCACAAGATACTCTGTCTTTCCAGGCTAGGGGGATGGACGGTGAGACGCAAGAAAGAAGGCGAGAAGACGACAACTAACATGGAACGTTATGGTAAGTACATAACTTCTCAGTGTTAAGTTGTCAATCTCGCCTTCATTCTTGCTGGATGGGACAGCGTCCCTAGCACCTAGGTCCTGGGTGGCTCAATGGAACAGACTCTAGTACAGTGGAACCAAAGTCAGCCCGGCTTCTGGAGGCCATGTCCAGCTTGTAATGAGAAATGAAGGTATGAGGAGAGGCCCATGTAGCCGCTGCACAAATGGAATCCATTGGCAATCTTGCCTGAAAGGCTACTGAAGAAGCTAATGCTCTAGTCGAATGAGCTCTGGGCTTAGAAGGGAGCTCTTTATGCCTCAATTGGTAAATAAACACAACTGAGATCAACCACCTGGACAAGGTTACTTTGGAAACAGGCAGGCCTTGCTTCCCTTCCGCGTAAGAGAGGAAGAGCTGGTCTGATTTCCTTGTCTGCTTAGTTCTATCCAGGTAGAAGCGTAATTGACGGTGAACATCCAAACAATGTAACTTTTGTTCAGCCCTATTGGTATAATTTGGGAAGAAGACAGGCAGATCGATGGTCTGATTCAGATTTTTTTCAGAGAGTACTTTGGGTAAAAAAGATGGATTAGTCCTAAGTGACACTCTATCTTTGTGAAAAACAAGGTAAGGAGGGCGAACACAAAGGGCTTGAAGTTCCGATACCCTTCTTGCTGAAGTGATAGCTACTAAGAACAGAGTTTTCCACGAGAGAAGCTTTAATGAGCAGGAAGCCGCCGGCTCAAAAGGAGGGAGAATTAAAGACGACAGCACCAAATTTAGGTCCCACGGAGGGGGAGGATCTTTTACCGGAGGCCTAAGTAAGAAGGTTCCTTTTAGAAAGGCTTTGCAGAGCTTGTGGGACATAATGCTAGTCTCTGACAAGCCAACGTGGAAATTTGCATTAGCTGCCAGCTGAACTCTGATGGTGGCTGAACAACCCATTTGAAAAAGTTCTGCCAAAAACTCAAACTGTTTGGACAGTAGCCATAAAGGGGTCCACTCGTTTTTCCCCTGCCCAGACAGAGAAACGCTTCCATTTGCTAGCATAAGTCTTTCTGGTAGTAGACTTGTGAGAAGCGAGAATGATGTTGCAAACTGAATGAGAGATTAAGGGAAGCCTGGCTAGGGTTGGAAGTGGAGCAACCAAGCTGTGAGGTTGAGAGATTGAAGGGATTGATGCAGCCCACCCAATTGATGGGTCAGAAGATCTGGCACTGGGTCCAGATGCCAGGGCTGTTCCAGTAGATGACGTTGCAGGAACGGAAACCAAACTTGTCGAGGCCAGTAAGGGGCAATAAGGATCATTCTGGATCTCAAAGCAGTTGCTTTCTGGATTAACTGAGTAATTAAGGGAAAAGGGGGAAAAGCGTACAGAAGACCCCGGGGCCAATCGTGGACTAGGAGCATCTCTGGGGGGGGGGGACCTGGGAGAGGGAAGAGGGTGAAGTCTTGGCACTTGCTGTTTTGAGGGGTTGTGAAAAGGTCGCAACAAGGCTGACCCCACCTTCTGAAAATTCTTTCCGCTACTAGCTGGTTGAGAGACCACTCATGGGGCATGAGAATGGCTCTGCTCAGCCTGTCCACTATGACGTTGGACTTCCCGGGGATGTGCGTTGCTACCAGAAACCATTGAGAAGAGATCGCCCACTGCCAAAGTCCGAGTGCTTCTCGACATAGGGGGTAGGATCTGGTTCCGCCCTGCTTGTTGATGTACCACACTACAGACATATTGTCTGTCTGAATTGTAATAGTCCCGGTGGGCAGAGTGTCTTGAAGGGCCCGCAATGCTAATAGTACTGCTCTCATTTCCAAGATATTTATGTGCAGGTGGCATTCGAAGGGTTGCCATGTGCTCTGGACTGTCCTGCCCTGAAAGTGCCCCCCCCCCAATCAGGGAGGCATCCGTTGTCATAGTGGCAACAGGAGGAGGAAGGACAAAAGGTCTGCCCTGAAGTACCTGAGGGGAGACCATCCACCAAGAAAGGTGCCTTTTGCATGACTGAGTGATTAGAATGCTGTGCGACATTGGAAGCTGTTGAAAGGACCACTGGGAAAATAACATTCACTGCAGGATCCGCATGTGAAAGCGAGCTAGGGGGAGTAATGTGATTGCTGCTGCCATGAGGCCCAGGGTTTTTAGTACGAATCTGGCCTGGACTCTGCTCTCCTGTAGTAGGATCTGAACATGATCGCGAATGTCTGAAACTCTTTCTACAGGCAGTTTTGCTGACAGCTCCACAGTGTTTAAAACGGCGCCTATGAAGGTAATAGACTGACAAGGCGACAAGGCAGATTTTTCGAAGTTTATAGAAATACCTAGCTCGTTGCAAGTTTGGACAGCATAATTTCTGGACTGGAGTAGTTGACGCCTGGTGGTGGCAGTAAGGAGCCAGTCGTCTAAGTATGGAAACACCTGGAATCCTTGTCGTCTCAGGTGAGCCGCGACCACTACCATGCATTTGGTAAACACCCTGGGGGCTGTGGTGAGGCCAAAGGGCAGGGCTCTGAATTGGTAGTGACTGGCTTCCAGCCGGAAGTGGAGAAACTTTCTGGAGCGCCTGTTCATTTTGATATGGTAGTACGCATCCTGAAGGTCTATAGAGCACATCCAATTGTCTTGACCAATAAAGGGTAGAATGGACTGTAGCATGACCATCCGGAACTTCGTTCTTTGAACAGACTTGTTCAGCCTGTTGAGATCCAAAATAGGTCTCCAGTCCCCTGTCTTTTTTGGTACCAAAAAGAACTTGGAGTAAATTCCGGATCCTTGCTGGTCTGCTGGGACTGGCTGGATAGCTGTTTTTCTTAGCAGCTTTGAAATTTCTAGTGCTGCTTGATCCCTCAGACCTGGTGAAACGTCTGGAAGGGGCCCTTTTGGCTGCTGTGGGGAGTGAATAAAGGGAATTCTGTAACTCTCGGATATGATCGACCGTACCCATCTGTCTTACGTGAGGGAATGCCAGGCTTCTGGGTACAGTGATAGTCTTCCCCCGACTGCCTCCGAAGGTGGCCAGTCAGGCAACTCCTCAGGGGTGTGGGAAGGGTTTGTCAGAGAAAGATTCTCTGCTACCCTGATTCTGCAGACCCCCCCTGCCCTTTGGGTGGCGTCTATTATTGTTCCCTCCTCTGCCCCTGGAGGGAAGCTCACCTCATGCGTCCGGCAGTACTCCCTGAGGTTTGCGGAACCACATTTTGCCACTCTTCTGACCCTTAGGATATGTCTAGAAGGAGTGGAAAAACAGACTCCCATGGCAGAGAGAGTCTTGCCTTCCTTCTCGCACCTGGTCACTGTATCCTTCACTTGAGGTCCAAACAAGGTAGAACCATCAAAGGGGATGTTAGTGAAGGACACCTTGAAGGGGTCAGCAAAGTTACAAAGCCGCATCCAGGCGTGTCTCCTTAGAGCAATGCCTGTGCCTGCAGCCTTACTCGCCCCATCGGCTGCATAGGAAATGAGCCGCATGGAGGAGTTGACAATAGAGTTCAGGGTCGCCAGCTGGGAGTTGATCTTTTCCTGAGACCCCGCAGCTGAAGGGTCCTGTAAGGTATCACCCAGTTCTTTGAGAAGGTCTCTTTGAAGACGGGTGAAATGGCACAAATAATTCAGCGAATGGCACAAATAATTCAGTGACCCCATGGCAAAGGCTGCTGAAGAATACATCCGCTTACCATACCTCTCCATAGTCATAGATTTCTTATTAGGAGGATGGACAGGTACTGAAGGGTCAGCCAACTCCTTCTTAGTGGCCACGGCATCAACAGGGACACCCCTAGTTAGAAACTGCCCATCAGAAGGGGCTGTAATAAATTTTGTAGGCCTCTGGGGAGTTGGTTCCATAGTATCCGGAGCCGTCCACACCTTTCGAGCCACCACATCCATGAGTGGGTCAAAAGGCGGAGACACCCAGGAGGTGGAAGGGCGAGAACCAAACGCATCTAGGTACACCGACTCATCCTCGGAAGGGTTGAGGGCAGACCAGTTCCCCCTCTGCTTGAGAATCTCCAGGATGTCAGAAAAAGAGACATCCTCAGAGGGGGACACCCTGGGGACCCTTCCGACTCATCTAGGTCGGTGTCTGATGTGACTGACTCAGGGGAGTCTACATGCTTCCTCTTGCATGTTCTCTTTCAAAGGGGCTCCCCTGCAGAATCCGGGGAGGCCTTGGAAGAGGAGGATACGCCCAATGGGGCTACCTGGAGCGTTGGTTCTCCACGCTTGGGGTCGGGAGGATAGGCAGAGGCCGAAGCAAGCACCATAGGGGGCGGGGCTGACGGGGTCAACCGTGGCGCCGGTATGGTAGCCAGCACGCTCCTCATGACCTTAAAGGCACCCCTATCAGGCAGGGAAGAGGGACCCAACTCTGAAGAGATAAGGGCTCCCCCCGGCACCGAGAGGGATGGCTCAGAGGCCGATGTCGGGGCCGAACTCACCTGCGCCGAGGCTCCGAGAGGGAGAACGGGGTCGGACAAGGGTCTGATGCCACTCGCCCCCTCGGAGCTGACGAGGGAGTCTCGGCGCCCGGATCCCTCCAAGGACGGAACCAAGGAAGGGATCGGAGCCGACGAAGGAGCCGATAAGAGTGGCATCGGTTCAGACGCCCCAACGGTGCTAACCCCAACGACCTCCGGCTCCGAGCTCAAAGGAAGAGTCAGAGGAGGAATTGGAGCAGGCATTGGGGTAGCCACTGTCTGATGAGAAGAGCTATGCAATATCTGGGCCAGCGCCTGCAACTTTAAGAGCCTACTGACTACCCTCTCGAGGTCATGATCCGACAGCCTGGAAGACCGAGAGGAGTGAGACCTATGGCTCCGCTCCTATAGTAAAGTGGACTTCGGAGCCGAACACACCGACTCCAAGGAAGGAGATCGGGAACGTTTTCGGCTTGGAGACGGCTCCGACACTAAAGTCGGAGCTGACTGAGGCCTCAATGCATCGGTTCCGGCTGGAACAGACGAGATAGGAGGTCCGCTCGGCTCCGGACATGGAGCCGACGGTTTGGCGGGCTTAGAAGGTCTACTGGATGGAGGCTTCATCGGAGAACCTTCAGGCTTTAGCAAGCCCCTAAGGATGAGCTTGTTTCTGCGTTCCTGGAGGACTCTTGGACTGAAGGCATGGCAGACAGAACAAGAGTCCTGCAGGTGCAGAGGGCCCAAGCAATATACACAAGAAGTGTGCCCGTCTGTCAGAGACATCTTCTGACAGCACGAGTCACACTTCTTAAATCCTGAGACCTTGGTATCCTTGGACATGATACCACAGGACCAGGACAGAAAGTCAGTCAAGCACACAACGCAGAAAAACTCTTGAAAAGACCCACACAACTACTTTAAACTTCACTACAGGGAAGGGAACAATCTTCCACACACACACTCAAAGGGAACCCCCCAACTATCAACTAAAGAAAAGGACCGAAGGCCCTATCCACCTTAAGGGTGGAAAGAGAGAAGAAACTACCAGGAAAAAGAGGGGAAAACTAGTCGGTACACTAACACTACTAGGACAAAAACTACTAAGAGAAAATTTACAAAACCTAACTGCAAATATAAAAAATTTTTAATACGACCTAGAGCCGGTGAAAAACACAACCTCGTAGCTGAAGCGGCAAACGAGATCTGGGTATATGATGCCTAGCATTATGGGACATAGGATAGCCTCGAGCCGGTAAAAATAGCTCTCGAGCTTTAGTAATAGGCAGAGTCAGAGCTGAGGTTCGGCTCCGAATCCATCCAGCAAGAATGAAGGCGAGATTGACAACTTGTTTTTTTTTTATTTTTTATATCAACAACAACTACAAATAAAGCAAAGGGAAGCTAGAAGAGAAGTCTCTAACTTAGATAACTCCTCAGTGGAAAAAACAGCAAGGGAAGGGGGGAAGCACTTTAAGTTAAACGGGCTAAGAGGGAGCCCTCTAACGCAAATGGACTACCTAACGATACAGAGAATAAGGGGAACAAGATTGTTACTTAGAGCCAAAAAACTCTCCAAGTCAAACGATTTGGGGATCGTGATTGGGGGAAAGATAAACAGCCTAGCGAAAGATGACAGCCAGCAACAAACGGTACAAAATATCCCACCGGATCAAGAAAAACTTGGGTAGCACAGTAAAAGCAAATAATCCAACAAACACACTAAATATTTTGAGTATAAAAGAAGAAGAATGATTCCACTTAGCCTGGAGCCTAGAAGGAAGCACCCGATCTAGCTCAGCAGCAAACAAGATCTGGGTAATCTCCCCAAGCATGATGGGATAAGGGTATAGCCTCGAGCCAGTGGAAGCTCACGAGCTTTAGTATAAGCAGAGTCAGAACAGATTCTCGGTTCCGAACCCAACCAGCAAAGAATAAAGGCGAGATAGGACAACATAACATCCACAGGTTTGAACAGACGAAAATACATAACACTGGATCCGCATTTGCTACTTCCAACTCGTTTCAGCAAAGAGAAGTTTTACACATCATTCAACACACTACTGTTATAGAAACACAGTACACCACATATTTCCTTTTTTAAGTACAGATCTGTTAAGCAGCACACCAATAATCAAAAACCTTTAGTTATGTACTTACCATAAAGATAGATGTATGTGATCCATCTCGCCTACATTCATAACTGATGGGCTCGGAGCAGAGAATCGGCTCCGACTCGGCCGATACACTAGCACAAAGTCTCTCATTGGCTGGGCCAACCCCCTTATCCCAGGATGCACCACGCCCAAATCCCCAGATCTTGTTTGCCCCACAACAACTCATTCACATGAGCCACTCCAACTGTACAATAGTGTTTCCTCCAGATCCAACAGGTAGGGGGAAGGAGGGCAGGTACGCAAGAATGTAGGCGAGATGGATCACATACATCTATCGTTATGGTAAGTACATAACTAAAAGATGTAATGCGATCCTATCTCACCTACATTCATAACTGATGGGACAGCGTCCCTAGCACCTAGATCCTGGGAGGCTCACAGGAAAACACTCCTGAGCACTGTGGAACCAAAGGACGCCCGACCTCTAGAGGCCACGTCCAGTTTGTAATGAGAAATAGAAGTATGTGGAGAAGCCCAAGTGGCCGCTGCACATATCTCATCCACCGAAAGTCTGGCATGGAAGGCCACTGAAGTTGCCATACACCTAGTAGAATGCGCTCTAACTGGAAATGGAAGGTCCCTTCCTGTTGATACATAAATTAAACACAATCCCTAATCCACCTAGCAATAGTGGTCTTAGTTACTGCTTTGCCAATCATGTTATCTGCAAAGGCCACAAACAACTTGTCTGATTTCCTCTCCTGCTGTGTCCTATCCAAGTAAAACCTCAGTTGTCTATGCACATCCAGTTGGTGAAGTCTGTATTCTGCCTTGTTGTAAAATTTTGGAAAGAAAACTGGTAGCTCTATAGATTGCTGCAGACAAAGAGCAGAAGAAACCTTTATCTCTATCCTTGTGAAATATCAGATAAGGGGGCTTAACAGAGAGGGCTTGAAGCTCTGAAACTCTTCTGGCTGAAGTAATAGCTACCAAGAAGGCAGTCTTCCAAGATAAGAACTTTTGCTCACAAGTGGCCGCCGGCTCGAAGTGATGAGACATCAAGGCTCCTAAAACTACATTCAAATCCCATGGCAAAACTGGTTGCGACACCGGGGGGAGAAGCAACCAAGCTCCCTTAAGAAAGGCCTTACACAACTTATGACTCATGAGTGAAGGCTCAAAGGCAACATGATAATTAGAAATCGCTGTCAATTGGACTTTAAGCGTGGAGACAGCGGAACCCTGTCTAAAGAGAGTTGCCAAAAAATATAATACTGCGGACACCGGGGCTGTGAGAGGGTCAAGGTTGTGCTGCTGGGCCCAAATTCCATTTATTAGAATATATCTCCTTAGTAGAAGCTCTGTGAGAGGAAGACAGAATCCGGACCACCTCAGGCGAAAGGATATGCTGTCTGACTAAGGTTGGAAGTGGAGCAGCCAAGCCGTTAGCTTGAGAGTTCGCAGTGATGGATGGGCCTGACCTGACTGAAGAGTCAGGAGGTCTGGAACTGGGTCCAGAATCCAAGGATCCTTCACTGCATACTTCCAAAGGAAAGGAAACCAAACTTGGTGGGGCCAGTGTGGTGCGATCAAAATCATGTTGCTTCCCAAGCAGATCGCCTTCTGAATCACCTTTGGCAGTAGTGGGAACGGAGGGAAGGCGTAGAGCAGACCGGAGAGCCAATTGTGGACTAGAGTGTCCCTGGGTGACTCCCCCTGAGGGGGAATCGGGGAGAAGAAATTGCTGCACTTCGCGTTCCAGGGGCTGGCGAAAAGGTCTCAACAGGGAAACCCCCACTTGGAGAAGATCCGAGCCGCCACTTGGTTGTTCAGGGACCACTCGTGAGGCATCGGAATAACTCTGCTCAGCCTGTCTATCACATTGGACTTCCGCGGAATGTGCGTTGCCTCTAGAAATCTCTGGAAAGCGATTGCCCAGTTCCAAACTCTCATAGCTTCTCTGCAAAGAGGACAAGACCTGGTTCCTCCCTGCTTGTTCAGGTACCATACTACCGCCATATTGTCCGAGAAGATTGCGATGGCACCCTTGGGAAGAGAGCTGTGAAGTGCCTGCAACGCTAGAAGTACTGCCCTCATCTCCAGGACATTGATATGTAAGTGGGTTTCGTGATCCTGCCACGTGCCTTGAACCGTCCTGTCCAGATAATGCCCCCCCACCCTATCTGGGAGGCGTCCGTGGTCACTGTGGCAATGGGGGAGGGGGGGCAGAAGAGTCGCCCCTTGTTCAGGTTGGAGGAGAGGAGCCACCAACGAAGATCTCGCCGGCAGGTTTCCGTAATGAGAATCGGGTAGGACAAGGGCAGATCTTGGTATG
The DNA here is from genome assembly GCF_019279795.1 of Protopterus annectens. Taxonomy (NCBI): domain Eukaryota; kingdom Metazoa; phylum Chordata; order Ceratodontiformes; family Protopteridae; genus Protopterus; species Protopterus annectens. Next base: position 642,097,033 of record NC_056748.1, on the reverse strand, counting down.
ACCACTGGGTCGACAGGAACCATTGGAGAATTCGCATGTGCAATCTTGCCAGAGGGACCACAAGAATGGCGGCCGCCATCGACCCCAAAAGCTGAAGGACCATCCTGGCTGGGACTTTGCTTCGGGGTAGTAAGGCTAAAACTTGGTCCTGTAGTATCTTTATCCTCTCTGTTGGAAGGAATGCTCGCATCTCAACAGAGTCTAGCTCTGCGCCTATAAAGGCAACACGCTGTGATGGCAGCAATACAGACTTTTCCCAGTTGAATGTAATTCCTAATAGATGTCCCAATTCGATGGTAGCACTCACGGCTTGAATAAGAAGATGCCTGGTGGGGGCGGTGAGGAGCCAGTCGTCTAGATACGGAAACACCTGGAATCCCAGACGTCTCAGGTGAGCCATCACCACTGCCAGACATTTGTTAAACACCCTGGGGGCTGTGGTGAGACAGGCAGGGCTCGGAACTGGAAGTGACCGGCTCCTAGGCGGAAGCATAAATGTATCCTGGATGCCCTGTTTATCTTGATGTGATAATAGGCGTCCTTGAGATCGATGGAGCACATCCATACTCCTTTTTCCAGCAATGGGAAAATGGATTGCAACATGACCATCTGGAACTTGGACTTCTTTACGAAGTGGTTTAGGTGGCTGAGGTCCAGAATGGGTCTCAAGTCCCCTGTTCTTTTTGGCACCAAAAATAACTAACTGAGTAAGTTCCTAATCTGGTCTGGTCTGCAGGGACTGGCTGGATGACTCCCTTTCCAAGCAGCTTTGCGACCTCTATGGCTGCTTGATCCCATTGACTGGGTGGCACATTCGGGATTTTCCTTGACGGTGGAGGGGGACGGATAAAGGGAATGGTGTAACCTCCGGCGATGATACGAAGCACCCACTGATCCTGAGTCATGGAACCCCAGGCCCTTGGATGCGTCAAGAATCGACCCCCGACTGGCTCCGGAGACGCACAGTCGGGCAGTCCCTCAGGGACGCTGGAAGGAGGAACCACGAAAGGATTCACTGTCTCCTGAGTTGCGGGGGCCTCCGCCGCCTCTGGGTCGATGTCTTCCAGAATAATCCCCCCCCTCTGCCTCTGGAGGAGGGGGGAGTCACTCTGATGGGCAGGGAAAGACTTTTGGGACTTTCTGAACCACATCTTTCCTCCCCTCTGAGCCTTGGGATAAGGTCTCGAGGGAAGCGAAAAACGGGCCCCAACGGCAGACAAAGTCTTACCCTCCTGCTCACATCTAGTGAGTGTGTCTTTCACCTTGGGTCCAAAGAGAGAGGACCCTTCAAATGGAGCATCGGTGAAGGAAGACTTTAACGCCTCCGCAAAGTGACACAAGCGCATCCAGGCTGGTCTCCTAAGGGCTACGCCCGAACTCGCTGCCCTACCCGCCCCTTCGGCTGCATATGATATGAGCCTCATGGACGAGTTAACAATGGACGAAAGGGTAGACAGCTGGGCGTTGACAGACTGTGTCAACGCCTCAGGCACGTTACCTGACAGAGCATCTCCCAACTCCTTTATGAGATCCCTTTGGAGCCTCGTAAAATGACAAATAATTCAGCGACCGCAGGGTAAAGGTCGCTGACGTCAGGGTATGCTTCCCGTACCTATCCATGCTCCTGGACTCCTTGTTAGGAGGATGGATAGAAGTAGATCCCTCTGCCACATCTTGCTGGGTGGCAGACGCCGCCACCACCATAGCATCAACCGGAACTCCCTTGGTTAGAAACTCCTTGCCAGGGGGTGCAGATAAAAACTTGTTGGGGCGAGAAGGAACTGGCTCCACAGAATCAGGGTGTTCCCACACCCTTCGACAAATAAGGTCCAGTAACTCATCGAAGGGTGGAGACACGCAGGAGGCGGAGGGTTGGGTTCCGAAGGCCTTGAAGAAGACAGACTCCTCCGCGGAAGGGGTTTTGGATGGCCAGTCGCCCCTTTGTCTCAAGATCTCCAGGATATCTGAGAATGAGACATCATCAGAGGACGACTTAGGGGACCCCTCCGTATCATCGAGGTCGGTGTCCGAGGTGACAGACTCATCTGGGGAGTCTATGTGCTTCCTCTTGCACAATTTTTTCCTGGGGGGCTCCTCAGGCATGAACTCTGAAGGCTCCTCGGAAAAAAGGGGACCACACAAGGAGGAATCCTCAGGCTTAGGAGCCGCGCTGTCCGAAGACAGGGGGGCACCAGAAGCTCTAGCCACCGTATCTAGGGAAGGAATCGCAGATTCGGGTGAAGTCACTAGAGACTTGGTCAGTGTGCTCCTCACAGCCTCAAAGGTGGACCCAGCAGAATCTGAGGAGAGGCCCATCCCCGAGACCATGACCATTGTCGGGGTTCCCCTAGCCGAGGCGCCAAGAGGGAGACTCTGGGCCGAAACCAAAAGCCCCGACGAATCCCCCTCGGGCCCGGCTGAGGACACCCGAGAAACGAAACCTCTGGAAGGCACAGAGAAAGGGTTGGAGCTGAAGACGGTGCAGACAGATTAGCAGTGGGTCTCGGGACCGACTCAAGGACTTCATCCGACTCTACGAACTCAGACTCAGACGACACCAAGGTTGTCGGAGGAGGAAGAAACAGTATCGAAGGGGCTGGCAACGGGGCCAACTGGGCCGGAGCCGAAAATAATTTGGATAAGACAGGTGACTGGAGGAGCCTCTGGACCACCCTATCTACATCAGAGTCTGAAAGCCTGGAGGACCTGGAGGAAACAGAAGGGGGCCGAGAGACTTTTCCTATCAGCTCTGAAACAAGACTAGGAGGCCGGCTCCGAATCGGCTCCAAAAGGATCGGGGCCGAAGCAGACTCTAGCAAAACAGAGACCCCTTTCGGCGCCAATGGTTCAGGAGCCAACGAAACCGACCCCACAGCAGAAACACTCTCCAGCAGCTCCAAGACCAATGGAGCCGACGAAGGAGACCCCGATTTAGACCCTCTATCCTGCGGCTCCGAAATCAGTGGAGCCGAGGAAGGGGACAGAGTACCTGCTCTCTCATCCCGAGACTCCAAAAACAGTGGAGCCGAGGAGGGAGACCCAGCTTTAGATTCTCTATCCTTCAGCTCCAAGGCCAGTGGAGCCGAGGAAGGGAACACAGATTTAGCCCTTTTTGCAGGCGGCTCCGACAGACTTGTCAGAGCTGAAGACTTCTTTTGCCTAGATTTCGAAGAGGGAGAAGATGCCAAAGCTTCCTCAAAGGCTGGTTTGATGAGACCCTTCAGGATAAGCTTATTTTTTCCTCTCGTGAAGTACACGAGAGGAGAAAGCATGGCAAACACTCCAAGACTCTTGCAAGTGTTTAGCCCCTAAACAATAAACACAGATGGCGTGGCCATCTGTCAACGACATCTTATAATTGCATTTCGAACATTTTTTAAAGCCCGATGGCTTATGTTCCTTTTCCTTACCAGACATACCTACTGTAACACACAAGGAGGGAAGGGGGGGGGAGCTCTAACTTAAACGCTCTAAGAGATAGGGCAAAGGCCCTCTAACTCAAATGGGCCTAGCCCGTCAAACAGAAGGGATTACCACAATAATTCAAAAAGACAAACACAGTCAATCACAAATGAACTAACAACCAGATAGCTATTAAAATAGCTGTTTGAGTATAAATTCTAAAGCTAACTGCCAAAAAGCGACCAAAAGGCCAAAAAAGAAGGGTACTTAGCCACAGCCAAGTCGAGACCACGTCGTTACTCTAGGAGCGGCAAACGAGATTTGGGGGTTTGGGTGTGGTGCATCCTGGGATAAGGGCTTTGGCCCAGCCAATGAGAGACTTCGTGCTAGTGTATCGGCCGAGTCGGAGCCGATTCTCAGCTCCGAGACCATCAGTTATGAATGTAGGCGAGATAGGATTGCATTACATCATAATGAATGAACTTAAAATACTTAATATTTTTAGCACAATTCTATCACTAAGAAACACATTTACTAAATATGTAACAATCCGTGAGCTACCTGCAATACATAATGCAATATTATGACAACTCTACTCACATTACAGTCAATTAACCACACAAAGATTTGAATTAATCTCCATCTGAAGAGTAGGAGCTGAACAGAGAGAAGGGATAAACAGCATAGGCATCTTTAGGATATGTTAGTGCAGCAAGCTGGTCTAGTTTAAAGGAATAGCAGGAGAAAGGCATATGGCATTTCATCCTCAATAGGTAAGGGGCATGTCCTCTCTTAGGATTTGATAAGGCTAGTTAAATATGTTTTTTTTTTTTTTTTAGTTATTTCAGGACTTTTTGACAGAAGTTCCACACAAAGAATGAATGTGTGTTCCATGATACTGGTTTATACAAAAAGTAGCTGTTTCTTGAGCCTTCTTAAAGTCAATCAAATTATTGCAGTCTACAAAAGACTCATATGAAAGAAGACTTCTGTTGCTTACTGTTCAAACCATCACCATGCAGAATTGCAACAGAACCATGCAACAACTGTGTATAAAGTAGTAGGATATCCAAGAAAGATGCACGTGACAACAGTTTTGTTTTCACTTCCCCCATTGCCTGCAGTTTTTAAACAGTTACTGAGAAACCAGTTCCAACTTTTAACTTCTCCAGTTCTGTGTTGGAAGTAGATGCAACAGCTGCAATGTTTAATGCACATTTCAGCCAACAAAGCCGGATTAAAACAGTTAAGAATTAACATAAAAGTTATATTTAGACTGGTAACAAGTCCAGCATCTGTATGAAATAGGACTGATGGGGAAAGCATTAAGATCGCTCGGCAGGTACAGCTTTGCCAATCTGCCAGGAATCTTCCCTCATCATACATGCAAGTTTCTCTAGATCTTACATTTTGGTGCTGAACAGCAAGGAGAAGACAAACAGGGAACATAAGGAAAGGAGTCTCCAGACAGGATACACTAAAGATGGAGGAAGGAGAAAGGGTACATCAAAGAAGATGGACCTCCTCCTTATAGATTTACAGTTTGTACAAGTACATAACTTGTGTCTGATATATCTGACCTGTTTTACAAAGGTGCAGTAGCCATAGCTGTATAGGCTATATCCTGCAAAGGCTATAACAATGGGGCAGCTTCCAAATCTTCAGGACAGATACCATGTGCCCAGACTGTTAGTCAATTCAAGCGGAGCTGACACCAAGCCCTTCAGAGCTTTCATGCCAACAGAGGGGGAAGGCAAAGACCTACGTGGATGCTGCTAGAAGAAGAAAAAAAAATACATGTCCACATCCTCGAATACAAATAAAAATGAGGGCATGGCTACTGTAGCATTGAGCAGTCAAAAATTTATGGTTATGTTAAGTTTACTTACACATTATGATCACTGTTGCAGTACTCTTAGCTATAAAGATAGATTACCATATCTTAGATTAAATGGGAAGGGTTCAAGAGTTCCTGAAGAATGGTTTTAGCAAAGCTTACCCCAGACCTGTGAAGGAATCTAGTTTATATGTTTTGCAAAAGTATGTACAGAGGACCAAGCTGCTTGCTTCAAGAATCATTCTAGAGTCCAACCCCTCACAGAATGCCATAGATGAAGCAAAGGCCCTGGTAGAGTAAGCCTTGACCCTGCCTGGAATAGTTTTGTTATGGTGGGAACGAGAGATAATATCCCGAGTCAACCATTTCAAACTCCTTTGCTATGACACAGGCTCTTCTTTCTTACCTTCAAGAGAAATGAACTGATCAGAAGTGCTGAAAGATGTTTTTCTGTCAAAATTGCACTCGAGTTGTATGTATGTCCAAAGTATGATATGAAATATCCTTTCTCCCTCTGGATTCTGGAAAGAAAACAGGAAGATAGACAGGTTGGCTTAAGATAAACCCAGACACCACTTTAGGCATAAAATAAGGATTAGTTCTCAAAGAAACCTCAACCGTGTGGAAGAAGAGCTTGCAATTAAGACACTCTTCTTGTCGAGGCCAGAGCAATCAACAAAATGGTTTTCCGTGTTTAGAACCTCTAGTTAGATGAGCCAGTTCAAATGGAGCAAGTGTTCACTTCTCTAACACAAAATTTAGATCCCAAGCAGAAGCCACATGTTTTCTGTGAGGTTTCTCATGTAAAACCCCTTTCAAAAACATTTTGACATCAGACTGCATTAAAAGACTGAGATCTGTGTACAGACATGCTGAAATATCTGACAAATTAACCATGATAGGGGATTAAGACAGGTCCATAAGGCTAGTAACTCACACAAATACTGTAAAATTTAGTAGCACTAGCCCTGAATGGGTTCTGGTTCTTTTCTTGGCTTCAAACTATTTCCATTTGCAAATATATCATTTTTAGCAGCATGCTTTCTTGTCTCTATTAATATGTGCTACACATCTACAGAAAAACATGTGCATAAAAGCTATCAAGACCATCATCCAGCCAGTTACAGTTATCTGAAGTCCAGATGTATCAAATACTCATGTTCTTGTGAGAGTAGATTTGGTCTTTGAGGAAGTTTGTGGTAGTTGCTCCAGGAGAATTCCAAAAGAAGGGAGAGCCACTGTTGCCTGGGCCAGAAAGTCACTAAAATGATCTTGGGAAATTCCTTCTGAATCTTCAGCTGTACCCTTAATATCAGTGGAAAGGATAGAAAGGCATACTTGAACATTCCTGTTAAAGGAAAAGAGAAGCCATCTGTCTTCTAAGCCTTCTCACATGGAAGGCTGGAGTAGATCTTTTTCCACCAGATTGGTTGGACAGGAGGCAAAAGGGTTTAATTCAGGAACTCCCCCGATCTAGTTTACAGTCGTGAGTGTTTACCTTTGTCCTGCTCAGCTTGCCTGCCACACAGTTTTGCTCTGACAGGATGTAGGATACCTGCAGAGTGACGCTGTGCTGGGAAGATATAGCCCAAGCTAACATGATCAGTCTGCAAAGGTAAGACCCAATTCTTTCTTGCTTGTTGATGTGCCATGTCACTGTGGTATTGTTTAAACAACTTGAAGAGATCCAGGAGACCAAAGATGATTCACAGAGTTGAGTGCCTTAATCATGCACAAGCATCACTTAAATATTTATGGGCTTGTGTCTGTCCTTGTCCTATATATCCTCCTGAAACTGATCCCCAAGCAACGTCCAAGGCATATATCATGACTGGCTGACTGCTTTGGAATGGGGGTGGGGTAGGAAGAGAAGGGCAGACATGGATTTAGGGACATTTAAGGTCTCCACTAAGTGGTTTCTCTTCTATCAAAACACACAACTGGAATTTGAAATGCGAATGGATGTTGACTTCAGGCATCACTGTATCTTTCTCGTGTGGAGTCTTGTTAGGGGTATCTTTAGAATCATAGATTATGGCAAACCTCTGGGATATTCCCTCGCAGTGACAGAAGTCTGAGGGGAAACCCTAGATATATATATCTTGATATAGAGCTATTTTTTTCTGTGGAAAAGAAGCTCTCAGCCTGTGTAAGACATCTTTCAACCAAATGAAAGATTCCCAGCACCGTGAAAAAGACTCTGCAAAGCTTGTGGTCTAAAAAGCGACAAATGTAGATACCCTGCAACATGCAATGACCTATAACTGGAGCTAGACATTTTGTGAACACTTGGTGCAATGGATAGTCTGAAGAGGCAGAGAATTAATGTGATCAAACACACAAAACCATAAGAAACATTTAAAGTCTGGTGAATGGGGATGTGATAAGCATCTTTTAAATTTAGCGTTACAAGGAAACGTAAGTGAAGAAGAAGAGGCAATAGGTTAAGTGACAGCATTTTGAACTTTCTCAACACTGTGTGATAATGCCAAATAAATATCCAGAACTGACCTCTAAGCACTTCCTTTCCTTGGCACAAAAATATCCTTGAATAAAAACCTTTACCAAACCAGGAGGTAAGAACAGGCTCTATCATTCTCTGAGAGAAAAAATGTTGAACGGAGAAATAGAAGACTCTAATTTAGTGAATGAGGAATCACCTCCTGGAAAGGAGACTTCCCCCTACTGCCATTAGCAACCTTGGTGAATCATCTTCAGAACACATTTGTCTGAAACCATCTGCCCACGACAGAAGTAGAGATTCACAGTTTCTGGATCAGATAAGGGACTTCCAGAATGGGAGGGGGGACAGTCATCTAAATAGTCAATCATTCTGACTTGTTTGACTGTCCTTTGTTCTGGAGGGTTCCTGTATCTTTCTAGACCTCTTACCATTTTTTTCTTATATGTTGGTTTACCAGAATTTTGCTGACACTATTTTGTTTCTTGCCAAAACTGAATGAGGGGGTTAGAGAACCCCTTAGAAAATCTAGAAACAAAGGACTGAAAAATCCTAGAGATTCTCTGCATCACCTTACTCCCCTTCATCACACTTTTTGATATCTCCAGAAAAGGGACCTAAAACTAAATCTCTATCCAAAGGAGAAGTTAAAATCTCATTTTACAACATCTGTGAGGTTCTGAGAATGCAGCCAGATAAACCTCCTCTATACAGTACCAGTAGCAATAGCCCTGGAAATAATATCAACAAAGTCATGCACGCACTTTAAATAATAACTTGTCACCAATAAAATGGAATAAATTAAACAATTTAAAGCAGATTTTCCTTACAAGAAGAAACTGCAGACAAAACAATCCTCAGTTTCAAACAATTAGTCAGAATAAACTTTAAACATGAGCCTGACAACTCCAAATTCTGAAAATCCAAGCTGCAGAAGCATACATAATTTCCCCTTATTAATGAATTATTTTCTTATCATTGTCTAGAAGTATAGTATTGGGATTAATTAAAAGTAATGTAATCACCATAACTAGGCATCTGTATTGTCCATTTTCATTCTTCCTCAACCCATGGGTTCGGATTTGATCCTCAAATCTAACTCAGCCATTCCCGACTTCGAACCCAACCCCGAGCTTCTTCCTCTGCCCATAATGCCTTAGTCCATCCCCATTACCTCAGATCAAGCTTGTTGCCATTAGTCACATATAGCTAGACAGTAACAGGAGAGGCTGACAGAGAAAGGAATGGCTCAAACCCAGAACTGTAGGTTATAAAACATAATCCAAAAGGTCTCTCCAAAAACTAAAGGATGGGGAATGGATGGGATGGAAGCGGAGGAAAAATGAAAATGGGCAACACAGACGCCTAGTTTTGGTGAGTACATAACTTTTAAATCTGATATTGTCCTTTTCATTCTTCCTCAACCCATAGGTGAGTCCCCAGCTCCTTTGATACTGGGTGGCCCTCATGGAAGGATATCATGGAGTACCACCAAACAAAAGGTGGCTTGCATTCTAGAAATATCCAATTTATAATTAGTAACAAAGGTATGAGCATTTGGACTATGTGATTGCAATGCAAATATCAATAGATGTTCTTGACTAAAAAGGAGATGAAGCAGCCATGGATCTGGTTGAATGAGCCTTGGTGGTTTAAGTAAGGCCATGCTTTGTTGAGAACAGATCCAAGAAATGCAATCTGTAATCCATTTGGCTAATGTGACTTTAGAAACTGGGCACCTCAGTCTTTATGGTGAAATATAAATAGTTGATCTGATTTTCTGATTTGCTTTTTTTGTGAAGATAAAAGCATAACTGTATGTGAACATTAAGGAGATGAAGCATGTACTCTCCTTTATTTGGAAAATTTGGGAAGAAGACTGTTAAATGAATGGATTGTTTTACATTATTTTCAGAGGCTACTTTATCTAAAAAAAAAAAAAGGAAGGGCTTGTCCTTAAAGTAGAGCCTGCAGTTCAGATATCTTCGCAGAAGTAATGGCTACTAAGAAGACCGTTTCCCATGAAACAAATGTTTAAGTCAGTTTTAACTCAAGGTTCAAAAGATTTCTGAGTTCATAGGTGTTTACGAGGCTAACAACCACAAGGGCCTTTTTAAGCCTAGCCATACATCCTAAATTCCAATACCCTTGATAAGTTTAAGCATGGGCCTGGGAGATTAACCATTTACAGGTTACCCATGTCCGTTAGAGACACAGGTGCCAAACCAGGAATGAATTTCCGGTTTCCCATCCAAATGTCCAAGTTGCAATTGGGTTAGGGAGGAACTCTGCTTCACATGGATGGGGAGCATGTTCCATAGACAGGGTAGTCTCTGGGATACATACCCATCTCTCCAGCAAGTCCTATTTATATTTATAGCACAAATGTCAGATCCCAGGGAGGTGAAGGACCCTATATTGGTGATCTGAGAAGAAAAAAAACCCTTACAAATGCTATACATAATTTAGACTAAGCCAAGGAATAATTTCCATCTCCTGAGTGAAAATTAGACATGGCTGCTAATTGCAGCTTAAATCATAGAGAAACTAGTTCATTCTTTAAAAAGGATTGCTAAAAATTCAAGAACTGCAGAAAATGGAGCAGAGAGGGGTCAAGTTCATTATTCAATGCCCAAAGGGAGAATCCTTTCCACTTCCTTTTATAAACGTTCTTAGTGGAGTCTTTTTGTGAAGCCAAAATAAAGGTACATACAGGGGAAGAAAGTCTGGGCTGTTTAACCATTACTGGATGTGGAGAAACCATGTGGTTAGTTTGAGGGCCTGGACATTGGGGTGTTGTATTCCTGATGGGTGTGATAGGAGATCTGGAGATGGCTCCAGTATCCATGGGGGACAGCGAAGGTGAGACCAATGAAAGGGTAACCATACTTGGTCGAGGCCAGAAGGATGCAATGAGGATGACGGAGCTCTTTAGCCAACTTGCTTTCTGCAGGAATTTGAGAAAAGGAAGAGGGATACAAGCATAAAGAAGACCAGAGGGCCTGATGTGGACCAAAACATCTCTCGGTGACTCTCCGAAGGGGGATAAGAGCAAAATACCTGCTGTATTTGTTGTGGGGAGATGCAAATAAGTCACAGCAAGTTTGCCCCCAATGACAGAGAATTATTTCCACCACAGATTGGTTGAGAGATCACTTGTGAGGTCACTTGTGAGACATCAGGATAGATCTGCTTAATTTGTCTGCTAACACATTAGTTTTCCCCAGAATGTGCTTTGCAAGTAGAAAGCAATCTGAGATCACCCATTCCCCACACTCTCATGGCCTCTCTGCAAAGGGGATAAGATCGGGTTCCTCATTGTTCATCGATCTACCAGACCAACGTTGACATTCTGAACTGCAATAGAGCCTAGAAGAAGAGCATCTTGAAATGCCTGAAACATAAGTAAGACTGCTCCCATCTCTAGTACACCTATATGCAGATTGGTTTCTTGGGGAAACCACATGCCTTGGATTGTCCTTCCCATAAAATGCCACCCTATCCCAGTTGGGAAAGCGCCAGTAGTCACTGTGAACACTGGAGGCGGTAAAACAAAGTGTCAGCCTAGATGAATGTTGTCCGATTGAATCCACCAGTGAATGTGTTGTTTGAAACTGGAGTAAATTTGACTGGAAAAGATAGGAGTTGATAAAGAATGGAACACTGAACAGCTAGAATCCATTGAAGGACATGCATAAAGAAACATACCAAAGGAAGCAATACAAAGACTGCTTCCATGGATTCTAGTTCTTGAAGTACTGATCGTGCTGGAGGGATGGTTTGGAGATAAGCAGATATACCTTATTCCTGATACTGAATATGAGATGAGGTGGTAGTGATGCTACCTCTGTTGTTACATTCAGAAGTGCCAATGAACTCCATGTTCTGGACTGTTGTTAGGTTTGCTTTGGCATAATTTATTGACATCCCAGTGATTGACAAATCTGGAGCAAACAATTCCTGGACTGCAGAAGATGATGCTTGGAGGGGGTGGTGAACAGCCAGTCCCATCCAGATATAGAAACACTCAGAATCCTTTGAGTACCAAATGAGCAGCCATTACTGCCATGCATTTGGTAAACACCCTGAGGGCTGTGGCGAGTTCAAAGGACAGGGTTTTGTATCTGAAGGCACAAGTGTCTTTAGGAGCACCTGTCTATTTTGATGCGATAGTACACATCTTAAAGACCTATACAGCACATCCAATCATCCATTGAAAGAAATGGCAGGATGGATGGTACAGTGACCATTCAGAACTTTTGACTTCTTCACATAGTGATTCAATTTGCTTAGATCTAAAACTGGTCTGAGGTCCCCTGTCTTATTGGGCACTCAAAAGAAGCATGAGCAACTTCCAAATCTTATTTGGTCTGGTGGGACTTCTTGTAGGACTCTTTTTCTAGCAGCTTTTGATTTTTTTTGTGCTGTATCTTCCCTCTGACTGGATGGAACATTGGGAAGTTTCGTCCTTTTGTGTAAAGGAAGATGGAAAAATGGAATGAAATAACCTCTGGATATGATTTTTTTTTTTTTTAGCACACAGGTATTTTTTGTTATGTTTCCTCGGGCTTCATAATTTTCCCCAACTGCCTCCAGAGTTGGACAGTCAGGCAGCGCTTCAGGAGCTCTGGAAGGTCTATCCAGAAAGGAGTCCCAGAAACCCTGGTTCTGCAGGTCTCCTCTGCCTCTAGGATGACATCTCCCTTTAGAATTTCCTCCTCTGTCTCTGGAGGAATTGTCCCCACGTGGATCTTGGAAAGGTCCCAGAGATTTTTGGTACCATAAAACCTTAACACCTCTCTAACTACTGGAAAAAGTCTGTTGAGGGGTAGACACTTGATTGTCATGGCAGACAGAGTCTTTTCTTCTTGTTCATTGTGGGTAAACATCTCTTTTGCTGACAGCTCAAATAAGGATATGCCACCGAATGGGGCGTTTATGAAAGACATCATAAAGGGCTCCGCAAAGTCATATAGCTGCATCCAAGCATGTCTCCTTAGGGCAATGCCTGAACCAACTGTTCTTGAGGTGCCTTCAACTGTGTGAGAAGTCAACCTCACTGAAGAATTTAAGATAGACAAAAAGAGTGGCAAGGTAAGAGGACATGCTTTTAAAATCCTCTGTGGACATGGTCTCGGAGCATTTGAAAGCTCTTTGGTCAAATCTCTCTGAAGTCTCATTTAGTATGCCAGGCAATTAAAAGAAGTCAGGGTAAAGGTTGCTAAGGCAAAGATTCACTTTCCAAATCTGTCCAGTGCCCTAAACTCCTTGTTTGGTGGATGGACAGAAGAGCTCTGTTCTGCTAGCTTTTTCCTGATAGTTCCTGCCACCACCATAGTATCAACAGGGACTCCTTTGCTCCAGTTGAATCTGTCCTTTGGAGGAGATAAGTATTTGTTGGGTCTCTCAGGATAGGTTCAACAATAACCAGCTCATTCCAAGCCTGTCGGGAAACGAAATCAATGAGTCTATCCGCTGGGGGGGGGCTAACCAAAGACACAGACGGGCTAGAACTAAAAGCTTACAAGAATACCAATTCTTCTGGAAAGGGTTTTCAGAAGACCAGCCAACTGTTTGAGGATCTCTAAAATGTCTCCAAAGCAGATGTCATATGGTGGCTATCTAGGGGACCTTTCTCCATAAAAAAAAAAATGGTATCCTCATAGAGAGAGAGAGAGGGAGATACATTCCATTGGGGAGTGTATATGCTTCCTCTTGCATGTTCTCTTCCAATGTACCTCGTCTGTGGGATGTTCAGGGGAGGTATTGGAAGATAGGCGAAGTTCCTCTACCACAACAGACTGGACCCGAGTTGGAACTCGCTGACCCTGTGGAGTAGGTCTGATCAAGTCAGAGCTTGGAGCAGATGAGGAAAAAGGGGCTGGATCGGAAAAAGAAGGTGGTTCTCTCTCTAGAGAGAAAGCCCTTTCCACAATCTCAAAGGCAGACAGACCCAGAGCTCCCAGCGAAGGTCGATATTGACTGCTCTCAGATCCATGCTTCAAGGATGGAACCAGACCCAAACTATCTAGGACTGAAGCTCCAAAAGGGCAGGGAAGGATCAAACAAGAATCTGAGTTAGTCCTGGCCCCATGGACCTGAAAGCATCTCTGGGACTCGTTCTGGAGAATACTGGAGCAGAACTAGTCAGGGATACCATCAGAGTCAAAAAATAAATCTTTAGATCAGACTCTGGACCTCTCGGGCATTTTGTATCCTGGAACTTTGAACTGAGTGGATGAATCAGAGAAGGAGACAAAATAGTTTGGGATGTCACAGGAAGACTCACACATCCGACAGATGGAGCTGGTAAGAACCAGATCTGGATCTGAGCTCTGAAAATTTTTCACATCTTCCTATCCACATCTGCTTCAGATAAGCTTCTGGAGGAAGTAGTGGATTGTGGCCTAGAATGCTTTATAGGGGGTTTCTAGCAACAGAGATTTCAGAATAGGTGATCTGAGCTTAATTACATACTCTGGAGTAAGACCTCTGTGGGAAGTGCCCGGTTTCGGATCAGAGGACCTAGGATCCAAGGAAGGTGCCATTGGACTGACTGATATTACAACTGGATCCGAAGCCTTTAGGTCAGAGGATTTCAGATCCAAAGATCAGGTCTTTGGATCTGACAATGTCATATCAAATGTTTTTCTGCTCTTGGAAGGTGGCTCCCACAAAGACCTGGGGGACTTTGACTGAGCGTTTTATGTGCTCCAATGGAGCAGATTTGGAGGTTTTGGACAGGGTTTGAGTCCCAGAGGTAGATATAGCAGGAAGAAGGCCTTTCAAACTTATTCTACAGATCAGCCACAGCCCTTGGTTTGAATGTTGAACAGATTAAGCAATTGATGTCCAACTGACTGTCTGCAAGACATGCACTCCTTGTGGCCATCTGAACTGGAGACTTTATGCACACAACTGCATTTCTTAAATCTTTTCAGTAAACAGAACAGTACGTTAAGCAGAAAGGGGATAGAATTTTTTTTTTTTTTTAAAGGAAAAATAGAAAATAGTTTAATTACCAACAGTGTTAATTTACAAGACATACCCTGTTAAAGAGGATAAACAGAAATATCAACTATGGTAAGGACAGACTTCTACTTATAAAATAGAAGGAAACCTTAATGCCTGCGAGAGCTAATAAGGCGGACAGAAACAAAGAGCAAATATCAGCTAAAGTTAATTTCACTTATATTTTCCTAAATAATTAACTTATGAAAAAAATGTATTTAGATTCTTAATACCATTTGAGAGAGGGACCCGCTTCTGTTTGCGATGGTGGCAAATGAGATCTGAGGTAACGGGGATGGAATAAAGCTGTGATGGTGACAAATGAGATCGGAGGTAATGGGGATGAGCTAAGGCATTACGAGTTGAGGGAGGAGCTCAAGAGTTGAACCTAAAGTCTGGAATATGCATCAGTGTAAGATCTAAGGATCAGATCCCAACCCATGCGTTGAGGAAGAATGAAAAGGACATCAGATGTAAATGTTTAGCAGCAGTAGGATTAGCTAAACATGTATCTGTAGGGTCAGGTTTGGGATGAGGACTGGGGAGCTTTATATAATCTGACATTTTAAGGGCAGCTGGTTGACTATCAGGGGAAAACTGCAGGTAGTACCATGTTCTCCAAAACTGACCCAACTGAAATAATGGGTGAATGTTCCAGAAATTCCATCTGTAACAGCTCATGAATATTTTTCTGAGAGACTGAGAAATGTCAGTGTTCTCCCACTGAAAACACTGGTACATTCTCAAATTAGTTTCAGAGAAATAGAAACCCCGAAGGGAGACTCTGATACCATGTTCTCAGATTCTGCATCAGAAATTAAAAGGAGAAAACCCCAAATCTATCCCTTCACTTTCCTGTCCAGATTCAAAATCTTGAATCCTTTCATGAAAAGAGGCATCCCTCTTTCTTTTACAAGATAACACCTTAAAAGAATGATGAACAGCCTAAATTAAACCCAGAGCAAGATCTAGTAAACTATTCCCATCTGAAGAAATCTGAGGGGACATAATACAGGTTTAATTTAGTTTCTTTTTGACAGGAAAAATTGGGCCAGTTGTGTTAATAGCAACAGCAGCTTCCCTAGAGATGGGCACAACATTCTGATTAAACATGGAAACCTTCCCTGTTCCCTCTCCCAGGACCAACAGGAGTCTCTTTCCCTTGCCCACTGACGGGACTCCAACAGCTGCAGAAGGTGTGGCTAATCCCCGGTCCATAGTGGCTATAGTTGCTACACCAGAGGGATCTGGGGTAAAAGATGAGTGGTCTAAGGAACCATCTCTGGCCACAGCAGAGTCACTCACCTGGGACGGAGGCAAATTTGCTAGCCTGCTGTGGTGGCAAAAGCGGTTTGCTTAACTTTTTCTTTTTGTGGCTGGAAGAAGTACCTACAGTGGGACAGCAGTTTTTCTATGGTCAAGCCAAAAAATGGTACTTCTTTTTCAGGGAAAAGAAGTAGCAAGAGCTAGTAAAAATTTAAAGTTATTTTAAGTCGCTTCTTTCCTCACAAAAACACAGAAAAAAGCACTTTAACTGCCAGCCCCGAAGAGTTAAAACAAAATATTTCACCACAGGAAAAATGGTTTTCAACAACTTTAAATTTTAAATTGACAGGAAAAACGTACGCCCTTATTACATCCAAGTGACTCCTCCAGGTGCATCTGCAGTTAACTCATACTGATGCCTGTAGGAGTCAAATATTGCTTGTTCATATTTGCATCAATAATTCCAAAATCATGCTATGTACAAGGTTTTAAAAGATTTCATCTTAAAGCTACACAATGGCAAATGCAACTACATTAATATTTGACCTCCGTGTAGTGCAGGTAAAGAGCTACTAACTGTTATTTTTATGATATTAATTTACATAGGTATACTTTTCACATTTTTCTAAACATCTCAACCACCAAGTAACCAGACAGAACTACTTAGCCTCATATGAAAGCTCTCAGCCAGATGAATAATATGCTGCTGACAATGTGTGTGTAACTTGAGTGGTTGCTGAGATATTGTAAGCGGTTTACAAAATATTACAAATATAATAGTTACTGTATTTACTGTGACTTATAAAATTCAGTTTAAAACCTAGAACCCAAAGAATACTACCACTATAAAAATAAATAGTTTGTGCTGAAGGGTTTGTCATTTATACTTCTTTCATAACCCCTATGGTTCTAGAGATATGAACACTTGTTTGAAATGTGGGGACATAATTTGATTCTGTCAAAAGGCTTAGGCTCCGCCCATTGGAAGTTACAGTGCAAACTTCCTGGGCTCCATTGGAGTAAATGAGTTAAAAGTACAGTGAAGTCTTATGACAGTCCATTAGAACAAAAACTCCTAGATTAAGAATAAATTTCCTAAATTGGAAAGTACATTATAAGTTCATAGGTTTGTACTAGGATAATGACTACTGGGATCTTTTTAAGCCTAGCCTCATATCCCAAAAGAAAAGTTCTGGTACGCTTGCTAAGTGCAACCAGTGTTCATTAGAGGCATAGGTGCCTAGCCAACAATGGATTTCCTATTCCCCATACATCTGTCCAAGTTACTCTTGAATTATATTACAGAGGAACTCAACTTCACATGGATAGGGAGCCTGTTCCAGAGAAGGGGTAATCTCTAGGATGCATACCAGTCTCCTTACCAGGTCTTATTTAGATCACATGCAAAGTTCAGGTCTTTTGAACAGGTAATTCTGTGCTCCTTGTTTTGCAGATATGCAGGAGGTCACTCAAAGTGGGGCCTGAGAATGCCTTGTATACCAGGTATAGATCTCCCCTCAACAGCCCGTAGAAGACAGAATAAAAAGATAGGGCTTAGAGTCAGTCTGCACAGGACATGTAACTTACCCCCCATATTTTCTAGTGAGGAAAGTACAGTTGTGTACACTTACTATAAATGTAGATGTTAAAGTGTATTCACTGTTGCAGTCATTACATTTGGGTTATCTGCTTGCAGTAGCCCTCAGTCAGCCTGATTAACAAAGTCTTGGGTCCTGCGTCAGTTGCTGTCCCTTCTTCCATGACATCAGGTAGTCAGGGGTACAAAACATGCAGCCAGCGCCATTACATCAGTTTTTCTTGCCCCATATGTCAGGTGCCCCCCTAATGGGAAGCCATTAAATCTATAAATATACAAGGTTATACCTCCAACAAAAAAGCACATACACCAAAAAGCTTTTGAACATAGTAAAGTAGGGTATAGGTATAGCCAAAAGAAGGGGGCTGGAGGGAGGGTAACCACACCAACAGTGAATACACTCGAACATCTACATTTATGGTAAGTGCACACAACTGTACTATGTTCTTCGTGTTTCACTGTTGCAGTCATCACATTTGGGTAGATTCCCAAAGCTAAGGATGGGGAGAGGAATTTAGATAGCATTAGGACCAGCTGTAAGACCCTGCAAGACTGCAGTGGCAAAGCCAGCTCTGGATTTAAAGAAAATTGGCAGATGGTAATGCTTGGTGAAAGTATGTACTGAACTCCAGGTAGCAACTTCTAGGATGCCCCTGGTAGGGATGCCTCCAAGAAAGGCTGTAGAGGTAGATGCAGCCCTGGTTGAGTGGGGTCTGATCCCCTCTGGGATAGGTTTTCCATGGTGCTTGTAACAGAAATGAATGCAATGGCCTATCCATTTGGAAATGGTTTGCTTTGAAATAGCCTTCCCCTCTACCCCTGCAGCAAATGCCACCAGCAGTTGGTCAGATTTCCTTTGAGGTTTAGTCCTGTCCAAGTAGAATCTAACTTGTCTGTGCATGTCTAAGGAGCGCAGTATCTGTTCTCCTTCGTTCTGTGGTTTAAGAAAGAAGGTTGGCAAATGAATGGACCAATTAAGGGCCACACTGGATATCACCTTGGGCATGAAGGAGGGATTGGTCCCGAGGGACACCCAGTCTGCATGAAAGATGTAGAAAGGCTCCACTGCCATGAGGGCCTGTAATTCATATACCGTTCTTGCTGAAGAGATTGTTAAAAGGAAAGCGGTTTTCCAAGAGAGGAATTTTAATTCCACAATGGCAGCTGGCTCGAAAGTATGAAGAGTGAGCTTTTCCAATACAAAGTTGAGGTCCCAGGCTGGAGTTGGGGCTCTCCTGGGTGGTCGTAGATTTTTGGCCCATCTGAGGAACTGCTTAAGCAGTGGATGAGAGAAGAGGGGAGGTTCTGTGTTATAATGAACTGAAATGGCTGAGGTGTGAATTTTGATGGAGGAGAAAGACAGGCCCTTGTGAAGCATCTCAGTTAAGTATTGCAAAATCTGAGGTAAATTGGGCATTGCTGTGCACATCCCTTGAGATTGTGTCTTTTCCATTTTTCAGCATAAGATTTTCTAGTACTAGGCCTCCTTGTCTCTAAAATGATATCCATCACTTGTTTACTGAGGGATGGTAAAGGAGAGATTAGGTAATTAGACAGGCTGCTAGGTTCAGTGTATGAAGCTGAGGGTGCAGAATCTGGTTCTCCTGCTGAGACAATAGGGTAGGAGTCTGAGGCAGGTGCCATGGGGCCAACAGTGACATACTGCGTAAGAGGGGGTACCAGTGTTGGCGTGGCCAGTCTGGTGCAATCAAAATCGTCCTTGGTTTGTCTCGTTTGATCTTTAGTAGTACTTTGGAGAGCAAAGGCAGAGGAGGAAAGGCTAGGTTTTTCCAGCTGAAGGACAGAGCATCCACTTTCCAAGCTTGTTTGTGGGGAGTCCTTGTGCAAAATTTGTCCAATTGATAGTTCTGGGGGGAGGCAAACAGGTCTATATCTGGGCTCCCCCATTTGCTTGTCAACATGTTGAAAATTCTTGGTCCCAGCTTCCACTCATATGGGTCCATGAGTTTTCTGCTTAGTTCGTCTGCCAGTGTATTCAGTTTTCCTGGCAGGAATTGAGCCTGTAGAGGCACTTGGTAGCTCAGGGCTGTGTTCCACATTGCCATGGCTAGTCTGCATAGGGGGGAAGAATGTGTACCTCCTGCTTGTTTATGTACCACATAACAGTGGTGTTGTCCGTCTTTACCATTAATTGTCCTGGAAGAATGTGGTCCTTGAAGGCTGTCAAAGCATGCTGTACAGCTAACATTTTGATTGATATGTAAGTGCATTTGACTTGGGTTCCATTTGTCCTGAATGCACTTCCCTGCCAGGTGAGCACTCCATGCATAACCTGATGCGTCTGTTAGGGTTTGGGTGGCAGGGGGTGGTGTGAATGGTAGTCCCTTGTTTTGGTGGCAGGCCTCTGCCCACCAAAGAAATTCTAGGCATAGCAAGGTATGATAGGAATCATTGCTTCTAGATCCTGAGAATGTTGACACCATAGGCTTTTTAGATACCATTGTAGTTTCCTCATATGCAGTCTTGCATATGGAATCAGAAGAATGCAGGAGGCCATGAACCGCAAGGCTTGTAGTATTTGCTTTGCAGATAGAAGGGTTTTTGTGGCCACTTGTTTGAAGTAGGTTGTCAAATAGGTTCATAGGTTCATAGATTAGTACTAAGCTAACTGCCCTTGCGAGCCATTTTAAGCCTAGCCAATTATCCCTTGTGAGATTCAAACCCTGCACCTTGTGTTTGTAAGGCAAACACCTTAACCATTAGGCCACCCTCCCAACCCTAAATGAATTGTTTCTCTGGGGTGAGAAAAGCCATCTGGGAAGTTGTATTCAAGCTTGCTCCCAGGAATATGATTTGTTGACAGGGTACCAGGTGTGATTTATTTTCGTTTATGGTGTACCCAAGACAAGTTAGCACCCTTTGTACAAAGGCCAAATGATTCAAAACTATGTCCTGGCTTTCTGCCTGACTTAAACAATTGTCCGGGTATGGGTATATTTGAATATTTCTTTGCCTGCAAAATGCGATGACTGGGCTAAGCACTTTGTGAATACACTGGGCGCAGTAGATGAGCTAAAGGGCAGTGCAGAGACCCGGTAGTGATTGTAGCCTGCTTTGAAGCATAGGTATCTTCTGCAAGATTCCCTGATTGGGATGTGCAGGTATGCTTCCTTTAAATAGAGTGTTACCATCCAGGCATCTTTTCCTAGCATAGGGACCAACTGGTGAAGAGTCAGCATCTTGAATTTTGGAATCACCAAAAAAGGTGTTTATAGACAGGATGCCATGAATTGTCTTTTCTGGGTACCAGGAAAAGTCTTTAGTAGAAACCTTGTCCTTTTTCCTCTTCTGGTACAGTTTGAATAGCCTTTATGTTTAAAAGAGAGTGTATTTGCTTTTGAGCCTCTGCCCACTGATTTGCGGGTAGATCTGACCAACCTTTTGGCGCTGGTAATGTGTGGAAGTGAAATCTGTATCCTTGGAACACTGTATTTAAAACCCATTTGTCCTGGGTAATGAGTTCCCAGTTTTTGGCCTGCAGACCAGTCTTCCCCTGAAGGAGCATTCAGTTGAGAAGTGCTTGGAAATTTTAAAATCAAGTCATGGAGACAGTTTTCCATGGGGGGGGGGGTCTTACTGCTCCCAAGTTTGGAAGCGGAAGCCCCCCACTGCTTAGTCTTGTGCGTACCCTGGGACTGAAACCTGGGATTTCTGTTGTGTCTGTGTTTGGATTGAGATGGCCTGGAAGAAGCTGGAAAGGACCAATTCTTAGTGGCCAATGCCTACTAAATCTTGGAGGCTGAACTTGTAAGAAATCTTTAACAGTTTGCATAGATTAAGCTTCATCTTCCATCCTTTTAAGAACTTCCTCAGCTTTGTTGCCAAACAGGTGGGTCCTGATTTAAGGGAGCATCAAACAGTTTAGCTTTAACATGATTAGGCATAGGATTGCTCCTCAAGCCAAGCATGCCTTCTGAGTACAGACTCAGTGACAGCAGCCCTGCAAGAGACCTCTAAAGAATCAAACCCACATTGCAAAGTATGTTTTCCAACCTGTTCAGCAGAATGCATTAAATCTTGTAATTCCTTATTTTCAGCACAGTCAGGAATCAACATCATTTTCTGTTTAAGCAATCCAATAATATCTTGTTGATACAACATATGAAACTGACAGTTTAAGGCCCTAATGGCCAAGGTTGCAGAAGTGTAAACCTTCTTACCCCATCTATCCAGCGCCCTGGAGTCTCTATCAGAAGGGGTACGGTTTTTGGCAGTAGAGGCCTTAATGCCCTTGGGTCCCTGTGAAATAGTCTCTGGATCCGCAATAGGATTTTTAAAAATCAGGAACCCTGTAGTATTGGTCAGATTTTCTGGGAGCAGGAGGCAAAGAATCAGGGGTCAAACTAGATTCCAAAAAGGCATCAACAATGTCTAGTACAGGAGGTAAAGCTAAATCCTATGCTGAGGCAAGGGTAAGAAATGCCTAAGCCTCTTTTTAGAATCAGAAAAATCCTGTCTTTCCCAGAGGAAATGCTCCCTTTGAGTATGCAAGGTTTCACCAAAAGAAAAATCCTCTGGAGGGGAAGCAGAGGGAATAGAGTCCTCTGCATCAGAATCCTCATAAGTAGATAAAGGTAAATCCAGATCATCAGAAAAATCAGAATCCTGGTCAGAAGATTCATAAACAATTTCAGTCCTAGGTCTCTTAGAAGAGGGAGGTTGGCTTCCCCTGATTAAAGTTATAAGATCTTCAGCCATTCTTATTTGTTTTTTAGGCATAGAGGCCTGAGCATGTGGCCTGGGCGTCGGTTTTCTAGGCATGGTTCGAGGTTTAGGCCTTAAAGAAAAAGGAGGTGTCTGTTTAATATGCAAGTCCATAGGCCTGAATACACCCTCAGAAAACGGTGCCTGCATAGCGGCTCCGGACCCATCCAAGGTAGAGACATCCGCAGGTTCCATAGTTGAAGCATCTCATGGCATACCGGACTCCAAATGGGTCTCAGTAGAGGCCTGCGAATCACAAGTAGCGGGTATCAGGGGTTGTGAAAGCGCCTCACTGGAATACCAGCGAACTGGCGACTGGCTTAGGAGAAGCGCCGTCAGCATCTTTGGACCTAGGCGGCCTGTCTCTGTCTTTATCCTTGCGTTTTTTTTTGGAATTCCGGTAGTCAGATGGCTTACCGACGACATTTCTGGATAATTGAACAGAGAACCTAAATATTTAGAGGGGAAAATATACTGACGACGGATAGTGTGTTGATTAAATAAAGCACAAAACCGACAGCAAGGTACGTTGAGGTCAGGGCCTAGGCAAGGAATACAGTACAAATGAAAATTTTTGTGAGGTATTTGCTTTCCACAAGAAATGCAATTATTAACTTTTACTGACATCGATAAGGAGCAAGAAAAAGTTTCCCCAACAGGGTACTTTGGTTCTAAAACTTGAAAACGAAAATTTCAGGAGTCGGACGACCGGCACATGTGAACTGCTTCTGCTTCAGCCACCGCACAGCAAGAAAGGCTGATGTAATGGCGTCGGCTGCATGTTTTATACCAGACGACCTGACGTCATGGAAGAAGAGACAGCAACAGACGCAGGACTCAAGACTTGCAAGCAGATAACCCAAATGTGATGACTGCAACAGTGAAACACGAAGAACATCCTCTGTGGCATTCCAATTGTTCGATATGCCTAGTTAGGTAGATAGCAAAGGGGGTACTGTATTCAATGACAGGTCTGATGAATGCCAATACAGTGGAACATTGACCTCCTGGAACCAGAAGCCATACCTTTGTTTAAAAGTCACACAACATATAACAATTTCCTCACTACTGTGGACACATTATGGTCAAAGACTAGAATATTGACTACGTTTGTCCCAAAGTCCCTGACTACTGGGTTGACTCTTAGGGGTGTGTTATCACTATGATAGTTACCAAGAGTGGAGGACCTCCTGAAGGATAATCGTATGCATATCTTTACATTTAGTTTTAGTACATGGCTCTGACGCCAGTTGTGTGCGCCAGCCCTTCCTGGACAGCATTACTGACAGCTGGGGATTCTATGACTGTGCCTAATTTGCAACTGTGACATCCCCACTCTGGGCAAGTAATCAAGGAGCCTGAATCCTCACCACTGACACTGTAGAGGAACACTCACTTGGAATACAAATGGATACATTCAGTACTTCTAGATGCAGACCTCTGTATCAAGCACAATTTCCCTTCAGAGTACACAGGGAACAGTCAGCCTGGGGTCTAGATTTCTAAATATCGGTCTCCCTCTAGGATCCTAATAAGGCTCCCCACTAGCACAGATGGAGGGTTAAGACTTCAGACAAGTGTCCAAGCCAAGTCCCCAGCCCCTCTCTGTGAAACCAGTGCTTCATGTCCCTGCTTCAAGTAGCTGACAACCCCCCCACCCCCGGGAAAGGCTGGCATAGATTTACTAGCTGTGTCCCCTTCTGCTCAGATTATAAAGGTAAGTTACACCACCACCAGACACTCCAAAGCCAGCTACTCTAAGGCTCTTGCAAGGGAACCCAATTATACTGAGTGAAAATATAAGTTGTGTACTTGCCATAACTTGGTATCTCTGTTGTCATCTTTCATTCTTCCTCCTGAATGAGTTACAGATCTGACACACTGATCAGGCACGAACGCATTTTTACAGACTAGGCTCCAAGTCTCGAGCCCCTCCCTCTTCCCAAAATGCTCTATCCTTTGCCCAGCCTTCTCAGATAGAGTTTGCCACCAGCGGTGTCAGATTTACTATTACCTTTTGTCTTCCCATCTTCCTCCCCTTCCCTTAGTCCGCTTGCAGCATCAGGGACCTATTTGCTCTTTGCTTCCTTTCCTTCTGGACCTTCAGCCCCATTCCCCCCAACAGCTTTACATTACTAGTCTAACAAAAAAATATATATATATTTATAATTTCTGTTATTCAATACTGTGTGTGTGTGTGTGTGTGTGAGAGTGTGTGTGTGTGTGTGTGTGTGTGTGTGTGTGTGCACACGCCTGCCCGTTCTTTCATCTGTTTTTTCTTTCTCTGTGTGCTTTCTCTGTGTGCGCTCATATGAGAGATTAGCCTTTAACAGTCACCATGTCAGAAAAGATGACTGAGTTCAAATGTTGTGCTCACTTATTGCCTCAGCCTTCAACATCTTCAGTCAGCTGGTGTTATTTGCAAGGGGTTCAATCCCAGGGCCACAGTTAAGCAGAACAATCAATTAATATTAAAAGGACTTTTGCCTGCAGAATCTGTCACTCCAGGAGCTCAAACCCCCTCCAAACTTGTGACAGGGCCTTCAGACCAAAAGAAACACCCACACAAGCCGTAGCAGGCTTCTTCAGAGTCCCCTTCAAACTTACCAGGCCCTCAGACCACACTTCTCAGGACCTAGGTCTTCTGCTCCAGTGGCCTTGATCTGTGCTCCTACCTCCAAGATCTCTCAGAGATCAACCACCTCCACATTAGATCCTCACTCCTCAGATACGAAAGCTCAGAGTCGGACCCCAGAGCTCTACATTAGGCTGAAATCGCCTATCCTGCCTTCCAATATCCTGCAGACACCCTCCACTGGGCATCAGATTTAATATTAATACAAATGGTAATCTTGGCACCCAGGCTTCAGGAGTGGCCACAGTGTCACCAATAGATACAAGTACTCTCAAAAGGTTAAAATATTCTTCTGAAGGACCAGCCACAATGAAAAGTTTAAATAGATTTAATAATAAAAGAATGTGAAAATACTAAATATCTATTTAGTAAAAACGCCAGAGTTTCAATCAATATTAAATAAAGCAGGGTGGACAGATTCACACAGTTACAGAAAAACAATACTTAACTAATCTCATTATATTTTCCTGATGGATCTAAATACTACTATTCCCTGGTCACTTACTGGAGTAAGACAAGATAAAGTAGGTGAAAGATCCTTCCTTTTTCGACTGCCCTGAGATTTCTGTCTCTTAAATATTAAAACAATATTTCTGTACAGAATGACATCACATACATCTGGTGATCTGACTTCTGGTTCCCATGCAACCCCCCATTGCTAGGAACTGACAGGATTTAGCACCTACATGTTAATACACACACGCGAGCTTTACTCTGATCTGGTGCAGCTTCTGGAAGTAGTAAAACAATTTACAAACTCCTACTCCCCCTACAGAGACTAACAAACCATGCAATATCTTCATGGCCAAGGTCCAGTAATTTAATTTCCTTAGCATTTTTGGAAGTCAGATAGATTAAGATTAACCCCCTCTCTTCTAGTAACTTCTGTTACAATATAATTAAACAGTTACAATAACGCATGTACATTTCTTTTCTGCCCAGCAGGGTACACATTTGATACATTTTTAACAAAAGTAGCTTTACAAATACATTTTTCAACACAAGCTTCTGTACAAATCAGTTTGCTATACCAATTACAAAATTCTTTACAAAATTCCAGCTAGATGTACTGACATAGGTTATACATCCACTGTCTTACACCTGGCATAGCTGGCAATACCGCACGTTGTCATAGCAATCATCAGCAAATTTGGTCAAACAGAGGCCTTTAATGTTGACCTTGACTTCAGAGAAGTAAATACCTAAAAAGGAACAGTCCCAGGAGCAAACAATCCCTGAGGGACTCCACTGGTGACTGGTCTCTTTGCCGAGATGGACGCCACAATTCTAAGTTCCTGGGTCCTGTCCATGAGCCAGATGGCTATCCACTGGGTGAAATACGGGTTTATATCTAATCTCTTATTTGTCAACAATATTCAGCTGGGGTAGTGTCAAATGACTTGGCCAAGTCAAGATGAGTACAGTATAGAAATCCAACATATAAAGGCATGGATTTTTCCCTATAACATACACAAACATAATATTTTCACTTCAAAGTTAGACAATGATTACATGTAAAGAAAAACAAATCTGACTGGTTTCAATTGATGAAAAATAAACTGCATTCGGTAAGCAAATATGATTTAAGCAAAGATAGGTGATTGGATATACAATCTTGCAGCCAATCTGTAGAAGGTAAATTTAAGTTAATGCAACCAAGGGTAATAGATCTTATCCCAAACTTAATTGAATTTTTATTATTAATAAAACATAACACACACTTGGAGAGGGCCTCTTATCCAAAGTATATATAGAATGGGGAAGAAAGAAAAAGTTGCAGTGGCAATTATTGGAACTATTTTACTTACATTCATAACAGACCTCCAGATGAAGAGGGTAAAACAATCATTCTTAATATTCCAAACAGCCAATTTCTTCTCTTAGATGGAAACTTTTTACTTTGAAATTCTTACATAGACCTTTCGTCACACCTCAAAAAATTGAATTAATCTTTAAAAAGCAGCAAGTTTGCTGGAGATGTAAAGAGGAGCTTAAAGCAGATTGGCAACTCGTGTTCTTTGATTGTGTCTTGCTCTTTATTGCAATATCTCTTTATTTGGGGGCAATTTTGTTTTATCAAAGTCATTATTTATTTTTAAAACCCCTATTCCTGCTTGTGTTGAGAGTAAAACACCCTCTGTTATGGTCCAGTTCATCAACCGTGAGGAAAGCTATAACCAAGAACTGCAAGAATGAAGTGCATCTTTCAAAGAATTCCCAAATACTGCAACATAAGTATGTTATCTGGAAATTATCACCATTAAATCAAGATCTACTAGAATTGCCTCCTACTATAAGACGTGGACAAATTTCAAGGAACTGCTTGATAAAAATAGGTATACGCATATCAACTGTAACATATAGGATTTTGAGAATTTTCATTGTTAGCAGACACTTGCAAATAGTTTTTCTTGCTTGTTCTTGTTTAAATTTTTTATGTTCACAAATTCTAAATACAATCGTCATGACCAATTTGTTTAAAATCCAATATGATATAATAATTAATAAATAAAAAAAAAAAGTAGTAGTATGGACCAGTCTGCCCGCATCTACTACTTTGGTGACCTTCTCGAAGTCCACCAAGTTGACTAGGCATGATCTGCCCTTAGCAAAACCAAAATGGGTCAGGTTCAGTATCTGGAGACTTCCCATGTTGTTTTTTTTTTTTTGAGAAAGGCAATCATACATTCATATAAATTAAAACAAACCATATTGACATATTTTCAGTTGCAAACATTATATCACACAGTCTTCTACACAGTTATGGTCACTTGACAATTACATAACTTATTCAATTCCTGCCTTCCCTTAAAGGAGAACAGCACCCACCGACTAAAAAAACATGTTTATTTCATCACGGTTTGGTGTTTCCTACATTTTAACACCACTCTGACTATTTACAGGTTTTTAAATATTTTTACATGCAATTTCTTGAGTCTGACAACATGATATCTAGCATCTTGAAGTGATCCTGATTGTTTAATCTGGCATCCCACAATGCAGTGATTGTCGGTAAAAACTTACATCAACAGGCCTCTTTCTTCCTAAAGCTCCTGTCACTGCAATGATTTTACATGTATACAATGCTGTCTTTCAGTCAGTTTTAAGTAACATTTCATGCTGTTCAAAAGACTACTTAAAACACAAACCGTGCAAGTGCCACAGAACAGACTTTCAAAGTGCTTTTCACTGCTGCTGCTTTTTAGAATGGCCAAACTGCAGTCTTTTGTAAAGCCTGAATTATACTACTACAACTCATCTCCCATCCCCTTTACACATAACTTCTCTAGCTGTCAAGTGCCAAGGGTTATTTGAGCTGTTACCTGCTATGATTGACAGCTCACAGGACATTTCACTCGTATACTGTTTCCTTGTTCTAGCCTTTACTTTCTGTATGGGGAAGGACCAGGGAGATGTGACATCACAACATGGGTGGGTTTTTAGGATGGTTGTGATGATGTCAGTCTGGGGAGGGAATTGGCCAGAACTACCTGTATTCATTGGCTTTGATGACGTCAATGAATTAGAGACTGCAGCAAGCTTTTCCAGGGCAGGATAAAAGTTTTTTAAAAGTGAAACCACCACAATACAGTAAAGTACTGTTCTAGTGGAGAGCTGTCCTTTAAAAGTGGAGTGCCAAGAACCTCCGCTATTGAGACTGGTCATGTGAGTCGATTGTTTACATTAAGGCAGCTTTTAGTCAGAGGGCTCAGGTTTCAGTACGTTGGGGAAGGGTAAATGTGCACTTTAGGAAATGCCAGTTTCCTCTGTATGTTCCTTTTATTTACTGCCCCAAGCTGACAAGCATGCCGCATCACATCACGTCACTTTGCAATGTAGCAAAGTAGTGCTTAAAGGAGATGCTTTTTTTCCTTTGTTCCCAAGTATTTCAATATTCCACTTTGCTTGCAGACACAGCTGTGGGTTTTCTTCTAATATTTTTTGCAACGTAGCTGCTTGATTGTTTGGATTTATTGCCGATGGAAACTGAAGCAATGGATACATTTTATGCAATGGTCTGGATCAATATTGTTCATTTACTTGCGTAATTGCATATTGAGATGCTTTTTACATACAGATCCCTTTCAGTTTGTTGCTGGGATGGTTCTTATTGCAGTTTTTTTTTTATCCGAGGAAAAAAAGACAATTATGTGAGATGTCATTAGGTTAGAAGTACAAGAAGCATTACTGCTGATGCAGGAGGAATACTCATAATGGGACAAGAAAAGTTTATTTAGTTTGATGTTTGCAAAATCTAAAATCTCCCAAAGCCATTCCAACCTGAGTGGGCACAGCACTTTTTTTCTGCTTATTTAAGAATAACAAATCATATGCAACCGATAATCTCACATTTTATATGGCATCACTACAAATTCTCAGAGGGTGGAAGAAATGGATTCCTCCTTTTTAATAAACACCATGCCCAAAGGAATCAGGGTGTGCTATATACCTGTAAAAGGCTGTTTTGTAATTGTACATCAAGCATCACTGAAACACAAAATACCAAACATAAAAGATGGACACCAACATGCAATGAAAAAATGAAATTAAAAAAATGTGAAATAACTTAAAAATAAAGACAAAGACAGAACAGCAATGCACCTTGCCTGTCCTCCTGCATGTCATCTGGGGACTATGCCACCCCCAGCCCTAGTACGTGAATAAGCCCACCATGAAACTGCGCAACTTTGTACCAAGTGAATTAGGGAATTTACTGTAATAAGTAATAATTTGCTTATCTGCAAAACTGTGCAGCCTTGGAGGGGAATCTTAGGAGGAATCTTAGCAGGAGAGTGGGGGAGTGCAGACTTCACACAGACAAGTGAGGTTGTCTTGTTAATATTGTTAAGGAACTGGTTACTTGTAGTGGTCAGGTGTTAAACTCCTTGTCGTATTTCATCTTTATGAATAACTCCCCTGTTTCTCCAATTATTCTTAAAAGTCTGTCCTAGGTGCTGAGGCAGACTGTGCCCCAAACACGTCCAAATTAAATGATGCGCTTCTAGCCAGGACACAACGTAAGAGTCTTCATGGGTTTTGTTCAAGCAGCTTTATTATTATTATTATAAGACTGAGGCTTAATACTTTAACTTGGGTAAAGTTATAAACAATCTAGCCATTACATTCATACATATTCACTCTCTGGCTGTACTCTCAAAATGGCACTGAGTATAGCACATGCTCACTATTTCTAATGCATGTTCAGTCCTTGAAACGCTTAAGAGACAGCACACACACACACACACACACACACACACACACACACACACACACACACACACACACACACACACACACACACACACACACACTGTTCTACAGCCTCCTTCTGAGAAATAAAAGTTATAAAATATTGAAAACAGTAACTGACATGCAATCAATAGAAATAATTCTTGGCCATGCAAATATACAGAACTAAATACACATCTATACAGTTAAGTCCAAGTCTTTGTGTATTTCACACTAGGTCTGGAAATACAACCAAATCGTGTGACACAGAAATTAGAATCAGATTTAGCAAATGGGATTTTATCTGCAGAACGTTCAACTTTCGGGACATTAGGATCATCATCAGAAATAGAAGTAGAGGTTACCCACGTTTTGGAACAGGAACACTGTCTAGGTTGCTCTGAGATCTAGAGTCTATATCACAGGAACAATGCTGCGATATAGATTCTGATACAGCAAGAAAATGTCTGATTTCTCCTGTACTCCACACCCTCAAATTCTAAAAGTAGGATGTTGGCTCAGTACATATACCTGTAACTTGACCAATCCGGTCGAAACCTTTCACCATGTGTATCCTCAGTGTCTTTCCTTCTTTTAATGGACAAAGAAATCCGCTTGATTTATCATAGCTGGACTTCTGGAAAGAATGCTTTCTGAATAGTTGAGCTCTAATTGTCTTCTTGTTCTTAGCTTTAGGCCTCAAACTGGAAATGAGACAATGTTGTTCTGGTTTGCCTAGATAGAAGTCCCTAAGTAGGTGAGCCAAGTATATCGTCAGAGGGTAGGTTTCTGAGATTCAAATGGACATCAGTATTGTCAAGCTTTGACCTCTCAAGTAATTGCTTTGCACTCTGCACTGCACTTTCAGCTAGATCATTTGACTGTGGATATTCTGGACTACTAGTAAAGTACAGTTTTGTACCTACCATAAATGTAGATGTCCGATAGATATGCAACTGCAGTCATAACATATGGGTTGTCCTGCCTCAGGCAGCCCTCGGTCGGCCGAATTCCAAAGTCTGGGTCCGGTGTCGGCTGGTGTCGCCTCCTCTCCGACGTCACAACGGCTGGAGTATAAAGGCATCGGCAGACGCCATCTTCTTCAGTGTTTCTTGCCCCAGATGTCAGGTGCCCACTTAGGAAGGCTAAATTTGGTAAATGGATAAAAAATAATCCCAAGCATGCACAACAGTAATAAACAGATACACCATAGGAGATACCCCCAGCTGAAGGGAAGAGGGGTAGGGACCCAAAAAGAAGGATACAGAGGGGTAGGAGGGTGGGAAAATCCGACTGCAGTTGCATATCCATCGGACATCTACATTTATGGTAGGTACAAAACTGTACTATGTCCTTCAAGAATGCAACTGCAGTCATAACATATGGGTTGAATACCATAGCCAAGCTGGGGGTGGATGGAACTATGATAAGGATGGTGTAGCTATAATCCCCTGCAGGACTGCCAAAGCAAAGCCTGCTCAGGATCTGGAGTATAATGGCAGGTGGTAGTGCTTGGTAAATGTATGCACGGAGCTCCATGTAGCAGCCTCTAAAATGTCCTTTGTTGCCACTCCTCTTAGGAAGGCTGTGGAAGTGGCTATAGCTCTGGTGGAGTGTGGCCTAATATTGGCTGGCACACCTTTTCCATGAAAAGAATAACAAAATCTGATGCAATGACCAATCCATTTTGAAATTGTTTGTTTGGAGATTGCCTTTCCTTGTACTCCAGCAGCATAGGCTACAAACAGCTGGTCAGATTTTCTGGTGGCCTTAGTTCTGTCCAAGTAGTAGCGTAGTTGTCTGTGTATGTCCAAAGTATGCAGTAGTTTTTCCCCCCTATTTTGAGGATTGGGGAAGAATGTAGGCAGATGAATAGCTTGATTTAGAGACACCCTGGAAATAACTTTTGGCATGAATGTAGGATTGGTTCTTAGGGAGACTCTGTCTTGATGAAAAATGAGGAAGGGGGCACTGCCATGAGTGCCTGTATCTCCGAAACTCTTCTTGCAGAAGTGACTGCCAATAAGAAGGCCGTCTTCCATGAAAGAAATTACATTTCTGAGGATGCTGCTGGCTCAAAGGGAGGAAGAGTTAGTTTTTCCAACACGTAGTTGAGGTCCCATGCAGGTACTGGCTGTTTTCTGGGAGGTTTGATATTCTTTATCCCTCTTAAAAACTGTCTTAGCAGAGGATGCGAAAACACTGGGGGGGGTCACAGTTGTATTTTGCTGAGATTGCCGAGGCATGAATCTTTATTGAGGAGTATGAGAGTCCAGAATGAAACAGTTCTGCCAAGTATTCCAATATCGGAGGAATACTCAGTAGTTCTGTGTCCTGACCCTTTTTGGCATTCCAGATGCTGAATCTTTTCCACTTGGCTGAATAGGTTTTTCTGGTGGAAGGTCTGCGCGCTTCCAGCAAGATCTCTTGAACAGATTTGGAAAGAGTTAGGTGTTGAAGTCATGGAAGTCTCCAGGCTGTCAGATGCAATGTTTTCAGGTCTGGGTGTACAGTCCTGTAATTGTGTTGCGTTAGGAGCAGGGGCCATAGGATCAGAGGCCATGGTTTGGTCCGAGTTATGGTCAATAGCAGTGGATACCAGTGTTGCCTTGGCCAGTCTGGAGCTATCAAGATGCCTGTTGGTTGTTCTGCTTTTATTTTCAGTATCACCTTGGTCAGCAGAGGCAGAGAAGGGAATGCATAAATTTTTAGAGAATTCCAGCTGAAGGAGAGAGCATCCGTTTTCCAAGCCAGAGGGTGGTGAGTCCGAGCAGAACATTTCCAGGTGATGATTTAAGTGGGAAGCAAAAAGATCTACGTCCGGTATTCCCCATGTCCTTGTCAGTTGAGAGAAAATGTGAGGATGTAACATCCATTCGTGTGGATCCATGAAATTTCTGCTCAGATTGTCCGCCAGTACATTGTCCTTGCCTGGTACAAATTGGGATTGTAAGTGTATCTTCAGGCTCAGGGATTTTTCCCAAAGAAGCATTGTTAGTCTGCAGAGGGGATAGATATGAGTGCCTCCCTGCTTGTTTATGTACCACGACAGTGGTGTTGTCTGTCCTTATTAGCAAATGTCCTTCTTGTAGTGATTTTTCGAAAGTCTCGATGGCATGTATCACTGCCAACATCTCCTTTTGGTTTATGTGCAGATGTCTTTCCTTTGGCATCCATAGACCTTGAATGCATCTGCCCTCCATGTGCACCCCCCATCCATGGTCTGAGGCGTCTGTTGTGATCATTTGGCCTGCTTGAGGTCTGTTGAAAGACATGCCTTTGTTTAGTTGACTGGCTTGAGCCCACCATAGAAATTCCTTTTACAGGCATGGAATAAGTGGGATTATGTCCTCTAGGCTGTTGCTGTGTTGAGACCATAAGTTTTTTTAAATACCATTGCAGCTTTCTCATATGAAGTCTTGCCAAAGGTATCAGAAGAATACAAGATGCCATGAAACCCAGGGCCTGTAGGATTTTCCTTGCAGTCAGCTGGGAAAGCTTTGCTAGGCCTTTGATGTACTCTGGTAAATGCTGCTGTTTTTCCTCTGTGAGGTAGGCCATTTGTGTTTCCGTGTCCAGTTTGGCTCCTAGGAATGTAATCTGTTGGGATGGTAGTAGTTTTGACTTCTGAATGTTGACTGTGTATCCCAAGGCCTGCAGTAGATGCATGACATAGTCCAAATTCCCTTTTAAGGTTTGTTTGTTGTCTGCTTGTATGAGGCAGTCGTCCACGTAAGGGTATATTTGAATCCCCTGCTGTCTGCAGTGTGCCACTACTGATGCCAGGCATTTCGTGAACACTCTGGGCGCAGTAGACAAGCCAAACAGCAATGCTGAGAATTGATAATGCTCTGTTCCTGCAAGAAATCTGAGGTATCTTCTGCAGCTTTGTCTGATTGGGACATGCAGGTATGCCTCCTTGAGGTCCAGAGTGACCAGCCAAGACCCCTTGCCCAGCATGGGAAGAAGTTGCTGCAACATCAGCATTTTGAACTTTGGCACAAAGAGGAAAGTGTTTAGATTTGACAAGTCCAGTATGGGTCTCCATTTGTTGTCTTTTCTTGGAACAAGGAACAGTCTTGAATAAAATCCCTGGCCTTGCTCCTGAGGAGGAACCCTTTCCATTGCTTTTATACTTAATAGCTTGGAAACTTGAGAGAGTGCCTCTGCCCTTTGATGATGTGGCAGG
The DNA here is from genome assembly GCF_019279795.1 of Protopterus annectens. Taxonomy (NCBI): domain Eukaryota; kingdom Metazoa; phylum Chordata; order Ceratodontiformes; family Protopteridae; genus Protopterus; species Protopterus annectens. Next base: position 642,062,681 of record NC_056748.1, on the reverse strand, counting down.
TTTGGCATGCCTTGTCTTATTGGTAATGTGTGGAAGTGGAATCTGTAGCCTTTGTCTATCAAATCCAGAATCCAATTGTCTTTGGTTAAGATATGCCAGTTTTGTGAGAATAAGGCTAATTTTCCGCCCAAAGGTGCTTCTCTTTGAACCTTTGTAGGCGATGCAAAGTGAAGTCATTGTGATTGTCCCTGTGGTGCAGATGAACTGTCTGCGCCACTTCTTTGATTTGGAGGTTGCCATTGGCCCCTGTAAGATCCTCGGTATTGTCCTCTACCCTGGCTCGTCTGCTTTTTCCCCTTTGAAACTTGTCAGAGCCGGGAGAGGACCAATTCCTTGAAGGGCAGTTTCTGCTGAATCTGGGTGGCTGAACCTGAAGGAAATCCTTGACTGTCTGTACTGACTTTGCTTTTTCCTCTATGGATTTCAATACATCTTGTGCAGTAGCACCAAAAAGCTTTGTTTCTCCAAAGGTGCATCCAGTAACTTTACTTTAACATGGTCAGGCAAAGATTGATCCTTCAACCAAGCATGTCTACGATACAGCCCCAGTCATAACTGCCCTACATGAAGCTTCCAGTGCATCATAACCACACTGCAGAAAATGGTTATTAACCTGCTGAGTGTTATGTATATGATCCTGCAGTGCCTTTTTATCAATAGGCTCAGAAGAGGCTACCTTTTTCTGTAAATCATCCAGGAGAAAATCTTGGTACTGAAACATGTGAAAAAGGCAGTTAAGAGACCTCATGGCTAGGGTAGTAGAGGTATATACTTTTTTACCCCATCTCTCCAGGAACCTTGCTTCTCTGTCAGCTGGCAGTGGGTTTTTGGCAGAGGAGGAAGCCACTCCCTTGGGGCCCTGTGAAATAGTTTCTAGATCCACAGAGTGGGCCTTAAAAAGGTGCTTGTGAGTGTCAGGGACACTATAATATCTGTCCGGCTTTACAGGAGCAGGAGGAAGAGAATCAGGGTTGGCACTGGAGTCAGAGAAAACATCATCCAAAACATCCATAACTGGAGGGATAGCCAGAGGTCTGTGCTGGGGGAGCTTGGGGAGCTTGAGGAAAGTACGTAGCCTTTTCCTGGAGTCAGAGAATTCCTGACCCTGCCATTGAAAATGTTCCCTCATGGAATGCAGAACTTCCCCAAATGAGAAATCCTCTGGAGGGGAGGCAGAGGGAATAGATTCCTCAGCATCAGAGTCCTCGTAGGCCTGGAAGGGTTCTTCTTGAGTGTCAGAGTGCTCAGAATCCCCAGAGGCTTCATCCGAGGAGAGGTCGTCTGCCTGCTCAGTTCTAGGCCTTTTCTCTGCAGGTGGCTGAGAACCCCTGTCCAGATGAGGCTGAGACCTCCTGATAAGGGAAATAAGATCTGCAGCCAGAGACATGATCTGCTTATCAGAAGGGGCCTGGGCAGGTTTAGGATGGGCCTTGGCCTGACTGGCGGCCTTAGCACGTGCAAAGGCCTTGATGGACATGGAAACAGGAGGCCTAGCAGCCCCACGTGCCGGCGTTACCTTGTCCACCGGAATGGTGTCGGGTAGATCCAGAACTTCGGTTTCCGGAGGAAAATCAACAACCGGCACCGGAGAGATCTCAGAGACCTTAGGTCGTGTTAGCGCTGTGTCGTCGGCCTGGAGCGGTAGATTTACCACTTCCGAAGGAGCCGGAGCGCTAGCAGAGGGTTTAGGAGAAACATCGGTAGTGGACGCGGGCCGAGGATGTCGGTCCCGGTCCTTGCGTTTTTTAGCAGATTGGGTTGTCGGTTGTTCCGACGGCATGATATACGCAAAAGATTCACCGAAGAAGTCCTCAGCGAATTCTGCCCGGCGCCTCAGAGTGCGCTTATTAAAGCAGGCACAGGCAGCACAGGCAGAGACGTCGTGGTCTGGTCCCAGGCAGGGAAGGCAGAGAGAATGGAAGTCCTTATGAGGTATTTGTTTACCACAAGACAAACAATTATTAACTTTCTCAATTTGTTCTGACATCGGCTGAGGCAAGAATAAATGTTCCCCAATGGGGTACTTAGCTTTTAGATTACTTCGGTACTGAAAACACAAGAGCTGACCGACCGGCACTTGCAAACTGCTTCTGCTTTGGGCACCACGCGGCAAGAAAGACTGAAGATGCCGTCGGCCCATGCCTTTATACTCCAGCCGTTGTGACGTCGGAGAGGAGGCGACACCAGCCGACGCCGGACCCAGACTTTGGAATTCGGCCGACCGAGGGCTGCCTGAGGCAGGACAACCCATATGTTATGACTGCAGTTGCATTCTTGAAGGACATCATGTATAAAGTCCCATTCTCTTGCAAATTTCCAAAACAACTGACTTGTAAATAGAGTACCATTGTCAAAAATAATTGTGTGTGTGGACTACCATGGACTGAGAAATGATTCAACTTGGTAATAGCAGTGGATGTTTGATTTACTACCTAACCCTATCTCAAACCAGTTCGAATAGGAGTCTACTAATACCAAAAAGTGCGGATTGTTCCACTCTAATGCCATTGTCTACTGTTGATCAAGGTAGTTCAGGAACTTGACTTAGCTAAAGTGGTTCCCTTTGTAAATGTGGTTTAGTACTATTATAAACTGAACAAAATGAAAGTACTTTTATCAATGTCTTTTGCTAGAAAAGGCCAAAATACTAATCCTCTCACCCTTCTCTTGGTAGAAAGTGAACCTGGGTGACCACAATGCAAAATATGGATATACTCGGAAGCTGGAACAACAATTTTAGGACCTTTGAAAATAATACCATCTTCCATCAACATCTCGTCTCTGAAAAGAAAATAAGTTTGCACTTCAGGTGGTACACTAGAGTCCTTTGACGGCTATCCAACATTAATGTAGTGGTTGAGCTTTTGCAAAATTGGATCAGTCATTGTATTGTCTCATCAAATTTTGTGGTAGCAAAATTACGCACTTCCATGACATCAAAGTCAAAATTCTCCTCATGAAGCTGTTCCATGGTATTTCTGGGCTATCTGGATAAGGTATCAGCCAAATAAAGCAGTTTACCTTTTGTATAGACTATTTTGAAGTTGTACTTTTGCAATTTGAACACCATTCTTTGTAATCTTGCTGGAGTGGAATGCATAGGCTACTTTAAAATAGTAACTACAGGTTGGTTCATAGGTTGGTACTAGGTTATCGGCCATAGGGCCTATACAAGCCTAGCCATAACAATTCCCTGGCTATTTCTTCCCACACTATTTACTTCCCTGGACCCCTGTCTAGCAGGGCGACTGACGTGATCCCTGGGGTGAATTTCCTTTCTCCCATCCAGTCATCAAGTTTCTTTTTGAAGACGGCCAAAGAGGTGCTCTGCTTGACATGTATGGGCAGTCTATTACAGAGTCTGGGAAGTCTCTGGGTCAGGAACCTATCCCTCCAGCATGTTTTGTTTATTGTGATGACAAGGTTTAGATCCCTGGAGAGTGTGGCTCTGAGAGACTGGGATTTCTTTAAGTGTAGCATGTCCAACAGCTCTGGGTTTGACATGGCCTTGTATGTTAAGCAGATATTGCCTCGGAGTAGACTATATGCGACAGTACAGCTGGAGGTTTTTTAAGGCGGTCAGCATAGGGCAACTGCTTTAGGCATGTGATTCTTTTAGTGAGGTATTTCTGCGGCCTTTCCAGTTGTTGAGATGTCTTGAGAGGTACATACCAAATGGGGCGTTGTATTTTTTCTGGATGAAAAGCCCTTGGTGATGAGGTGTGCCACATAGGATTTCCTGACTGTTGTGGCAATGTGGTTATTGAAGGTGAGACCACTGTCCACCTGTGTCCCTAAGTCTCTTATCACACTTTCGGTGTTTAGTGTACTGCCACCTATGTGGTAATTCACGGGTACATGTTTTTTCCCAAAGGGGATAACTATAGATTTCTTGGCATTGAGCTTGAGCCCATGGCTCTGGCACCAAGCATCTGTTTCTGTAAGGCCCTTTTGTAGAGTAGCGACATCATTTGGGGATTCAATAATGGCTCCCAGTTTGCAGTCATCTGCAAACTTGTTAGCCAGAGTCCCTTAGTGTTGGCCTGTATTTCAGAGAAGTAGACGCCAAACAAGAGAGGTCCCAGGACTGAACCCTGAGGTACTCCACTTGTCTGGAGCTGGATTTGGAGTCGGCTACTTTTACAGTGTGGGTTCTGTCAGTAAGCCAGTTGGCAACCCATCGAGTGACATAGGGATTAATGCCCAGCTTAGTAAGTTTATCTATGATTCCAGAGTGAGGGATGGTGTCAAAGGCCTTGGCGAGGTCCAGATAGGCTGTGTGGACTGCCTTACCCTCGTCCACGGCTCTGGAGTCTGATTCGAAGAAGTCAATCAGGTTCAGGAGACAAGATCGGCCCTTCACGAACCCAAACTGGGGTCCAGTGTTTTAAAGTTGCCAATGTCTTTGTTTATAAGTTCCATGATAATACATTCCATGGCCTTGCAGATCAGGCTCGTCAGACTGATGGGGCGTAGTTCTCGGCATCCAAGGTGGATCCCCCCATGTGGAGTGGGATAACTGTAGCTGTGCGCCACTCTGTAGGCATAAAGCCTGAGGTAAGGGTATGATTAAACATGACACTTAGGTGAGGCGCCAGTTCATTTTGTAGTTCATGTAATATACACAGCCCAGGATTTTATCTGGTCCCATGGATGCTGTATTCTTAGCTTTGGAGAGTGCGTTTTTTACCTGTATGGCCGTTATTACCAGAATTTGGCAATCTTCCAGTATTGAGATGGGCCATTTAGGGGATGAGAGGGGGGCGAAGTTGGCACTGAATCGATCTGCCAGGATATTGGCAATATCCTTGGGATCAGTATATTTAATGCCATTCTGTTGTAGCTCAGAGCAGATCTGAGCATTGCCATTTGGATTCTTGACATAGTTATAGAATGCCTTGTGGTTGTCTTTGGAATATTTGGCAATTTATTTTCATAACTAGCTTTGGAGGATTTTATGAGGAATCTCAGCTTCTTACGGAGGCTGGTAAGGGAGTTTTTTTGCATCCTGGGATTTTCCTCTTTTCTGCAACAGTTTCTTCCTTTTGTTGTAAAGTTGGTTTATGGTGATCAGTTTCAATCTGAATAGTTCGACCACAGATATAATCATGAAACTTGAAGCACGCAAACACTATTGCCAAAGATTCTTCCTCAATTTGAGCATACTGCATTTCAGTCTGAGAAAGAGTTCTTGATGCATAGGCTACTGGTCTGCCTTCTTGAAGAATGACTGCACCAAGACCAGATTTTGAAGCATCACAGGAAAGGGTTACTGGCTTATTAATATCATAGTATCTTAATGTAGGTGGAGGGGCAATTTTCTGCTTAAGGTCATCAAATGCTTTCTGGTGTTCTAACCAAGACCATGCAACATTTTTGTGCGTCAGCTCTCTCAAAGGTGCTGTCATCTCCCCGAAGTCTGGTATAAACTTGCCTAAATAGTTGACTGTGCCAAGAAAATGTCGAACAGCTTGAATATTATCTAGTGCTGACATCTTGAGAATGGCTGCCCGTCTAGACGGGTCTGGTTGCAAGCCAGTACTAGTAAATAAATTACTTCTGGCAATCTGAACTTGCACTTCAGAGGACTGAGCTTTAAGTTAAGATCACTTCATGTGCTCTATCAAGAACTCTAAGACTTCTGTCATGCTCTGCTTCAACATTGCCTCCAACCAACCAACCATCTACTATTATGGCACAGGGATAGCATGAAAAAATTCCTCCATTGCACGCTGAAAGACTTCACTTGCAGAATTTATTCCAAATGGCATCCTCAGGAATGTACATCTGCCAAACGGGGTGCTGAAGGTAGTCAGTAACGAGGATATGGGATTAAGCATCACTTGCCAAAATTAACTTTTTGCATCTAAGACAAAAAACTGTGGTATTTGGTATTAGAGCTGTAGGCATTGGATGATGCGGTCTCTTCAACGCTTTGTTCAAATCTCATGGGTCAATGCATATTCTGATTTCATCTGAGCCTTTTTTGTGAGCTGCTACCATGGACGAAACCCATTGGGTTGGTTCTGTAACTGGACAAATTACACCTTGCTAGAATATTTTATCCAACATGAGCTTTGACTCTATCCTGCATGGCTACCGGAACTTTTCTTGTTGGTCTTACTACTGGACTGCCCTCTGGGTTTAATTTCATAGAATACACAAATGGAAGTTTTCCCAACTTATCATCGAAAACATCAGCATACTTTGAGAAAATGGCTTTGGTAAAATTGGAACTAGGATATGTGTTTATCTGATGAAATTCTTTGGTAAAAGAAAGCAAATTCAAACTCTCTCCGAGACCCAATAATGATTGCACAGGTCTTCGAACTACATAGAAAGTACAGTTTTGTACCTACCATAAATGTAGATGTTCGAGGATTCCCTTGCTGCAGTCCTGACAATTGGGTATAGTCCGGCCCAGTAATACCAGAGAGAGTTGACGCCGGTCATGGCGCTTAGACTGACGCCAGTACGCCAGGGTACTAATGCGCATGCCCGACGCCATTTCCTCAGTCTTTTCTTGCCCCAGATGTCAGAAGACCCAAAAGACAAGTCCCAAAACAACCTGCACCAAAAACATGTACAATATATACAGTAATATATACAAAAATATAAGCATGTAAACTCACCTACACAACCACCCTGAAACACAGAGGGAAGGAGGGAGGGTAAATTGGACTGCAGCAAGGGAATCCTCGAACATCTACATTCATGGAAGGTACAAAACTGAACTATGTTCTTGGTCTTCCCTTGCTGCAGTCCTGACAATTGGGTAGAATCCCAAAGCAGAGGTAAGGGAGGCTGGCAAATTATAAAGTAGCAGGAGCTGACAACATGCCTTGTAAAACAGCTGTGGCAAAACCAGCTCTAGTCTTAGAGTATATAGGCAGGTGATAATGCCTAGAGAAAGTATGCACTGAACTCCAAGTAGCTGCCTCCAGAATATCCTTAGTTGCCACCCCCTTAGAAATGCTGTTGAAGTGGCAGTAGCCCTAGTGGAATGAGGCCTAATCCCAGCTGGAACCTCTTGCCATGATGGGAATAACAAAATGCAATGCAAAAGCCAATCCACCTAGAAATAGTTTGTTTTGACACAGGCTTGCCCTGTGAACTTAAAGCAAAAGAAACAAGTAACTGCTGAGACTGCCTAAAATCTTTAGTCCTGCTCAAATAATAACGCAATTGCCTGTGTACATCTAAAGTGTGCAAATTCTTTTCCCTTGTATTATCAGGATCTGCAGAAATCGTAGGCAAATGAATAGTTTGGTTTAAAGCCACACTAGAAACCACCTTAGGCATAAAGGAAGGATTAGTACGTAATGATACCCTGTCCTTATGGAAAATCAAAAGGGCTCTACTGCCATAAGGGCCTGCAACTCAGACACCCTTCTTGCAGAAGTAATAGCCAACAGAAAAGCAGTCTTCCATGACAAATATTTCAATTCAGCAGTAGCTGCAGGCTCAAAAGGTTGTAGAGTAAGTTTTTCCAACACAAAATTGAGATCCCAAGCAGGAGTAGGAGCTCTACGTGGGGGTCTTATATTCTTTGCCCCTCTAAGAAACTGCTTGAACAAAGGATGCGAAAACAAAGGTGGGTCACAATCATAGTGAGCTGAAATTGCTGCAGCATGAATCTTTATGGAAGAGAAAGACAAACCTTTGTCCAATAATTCAGTAAGATATTGAAGAGCCACACTCAAATAAGGCTCTGAAATCTCCAAATTCTTTGCTGTACTCCAAAATAAAAATCTCTTCCATTTTTCTGCGTACACTCTCCTAGTACTAGGCCTTCTAGCTTCCATAATCACATTTAAAACTTGTTGAGGAAGCTGAGACCTACCATGCCTCAACACAGAATATGCCAAGCTGTGAGATGAAGAGATGGAAGCTTGACATTGAGCAGATGACCGTCCTTCTGAGATAACAGATGAGGAATCAGAGGTAAAGGCCATGGAGGCTTCTTTACAAGACTCCTTAGAAGTGGGTACCAGTGTTGCGAGGCCAATCTGGAGCTATCAAAATCATCCTTGGCCTGTCCTGTCTGACCTTTAGTAATACCTTTGGAAGAAGAGGTAGAGGTGGAAAGGCATAGACATGAAGGTTTTTCCAACTGAAAGACAGAGCATCCACTTTCCAAGCTGTGTGATGAAACCCCTTTGTGCAATACTTTGGCAGCTGGTGGTTTAGTGGAGAAGCGAACAGATCTATGTCTGGAGTTCCCCATGACACTGTCAATTTCTGAAATACATGAAGATCCAGTTTCCACTCGTGGGGATCCATGATTTGTCTGCTTAATACATCTGCTAGGGAGTTCTGTGCTCCTGGCAGAAACCTTGCCTGAAGAGTCAGTTGCAGGCTTAACGCAGTCTCCCATAGAATCATTGCTTGCCTGCATAGAGGATAAGAATGTGTTCCCCCTTGCTTGTTGATGTACCACATGACAGTTGTGTTGTCTGTCAGAATCAACACCTGCCCTGGAAGAAGTAACTCCTTTAACGCCATCAATGCAAACTGGACTGCTAACATCTCCTTCATGTTGATATGTAGATGCTGTAGTCTGGCAGGCCACTTGTCTTGTATCCACTTTCCATTTAGATGAGCTCCCCAAGCAGTGTCCGAGGCATCTGTCGTTAAAATCTGACTCCTCTGGCCGGGTCACAGAGAGTCCCTTGTTTAGGTGACATTCCTGAGCCCACCACAAGAATTCCTTTTGAAGGCAAGGTATTATTTGAATGACAGTGTCCAAATCTTGGCAGTGCTGTGTCCATACATTTTGAGATACCATTGCAGCTTCCTCATATGCAGTTTGGCATTGGGAAGCACCAGAATACAAGATGCCATGAACCCTAATGCTTGAAGGACTGTCCTTGCAGTCAGCACGGACTGATGAGATAGTTGATGGAAGTAAAGTGACAGACTCTTTTGTTTGTCCGGGGTTAAAAAGGCCATCTGGGCTGCTGTATTCAGTCTCACACCCAGAAAGCACATGTCTTGAGAGGGTACTAGACTGGACTTTATTTCGTTCACAGAATACCCTAGGCATCTTAGCACTGCTATGACATATTCCAGATGCTGTAGAAGGTGTTCCTTTTCTTGAGCCAGAATCAGGCAGTCGTCCAAGTAAGGATAAATTTGAATGCCTTGAAGCCTGAAGTAAGCTATCACTGGAGCCAGAACCTTTGTGAATACTCTGAGTAGATAAGCCAAAGGGCAATGCAGAGAACTGATAATGAAAATCTCCAGTTCGAAACGCAGATACTTTCTGCAACTTAGCCTTATGGGCACATGAAGGTAAGCTTCCTTGAGATCCAAAGTTACCATCCAGTGATCCTTGCCCAGCAGAGGTAACAGTTGCTGTAACGTCAACATCTTGAACTTGGGAATGTCCAGATAAGTGTTGAGGATAGATAAATCCAAAATTGGTCTCCACGTGTTCCCCTTCTTTGGTACTAGGAACAGGCGAGAATAAAATCGAAGCCCCTTTCTGACACAGGGACTGGCTGAATAGCCCCTATCTGGAGTAACTGAGAAACTTGCTTGTGAGCCTCTTTTCTTTGTGGAGGAGGAACATCTGGCATGCCTTTGAAAGGGGCATTGTGTGGAAATAAAATCTGTACCCGTGATGAATGATATCCAGCACCCATCTGTCTTGAGTGATTAAATCCCAATTTTCTTTGAAAAGAGACAATCTTCCTCCCAAAGGAGCTGCCAGACGAGAGTCCACTGGCAGCTGAAAAGGCAGGTCATTGGTTCTGCTTACGAAAGGACTGACCCCTGCCCTCACCAGAAGTCTGAGCAGGTGAACTGTCTGATCTAGGCCTAAAGAACCTTGAGCCCTGCCCCTACCACGTCTAGACCTACCCCTAGACTGGGAACCATAAGCAGGATATGTCCACCCCTTAGCAGGCCAATTTCTACTAAACTGGAGGCTGCACCTGCAAAATCTTTAACAGTCTGCATAGACTTAGCTTTGTCCTCCATTTTCTTTAAAACTGCTTCCACAGGCGGTCCAAACAACACATCAGACTGTAAAGGAGCATCCAAAATCCTGGTCTTAACATGCTCAGCTAAATTCTGATCCTTCAACCATGCATGTCTGCGAAGAACAGAACTAGTAGCCGCCACCCTCGAGGAGGCCTGGACAGCATCAAAACCACACTGCAAAGAATGCTTACCCACTTGTTCAGACACATGAACCAAATCCAGCAATTCTTTACACTCAATACCTTCCGCCAAAGCATCCACCTTAGATTTCAATTGTGAAAGGAGATAATTCTGATATTTCAGCATATGAAATTGACAATTCAACGCCCTCATGGCTAGAGTGGAAGAAGTATATACTTTCTTACCCCACCTATCCAAAGCCCTTGCCTCTTTATCAGAGGGTACAGGATTTTTAACCACAGAAGCTTTAACACCTTTAGGCCCCTGAGAAACAGTTTCTGGGTCCGCCCTGGGACTCTTAAACAAATACTTATGAGCTCACCCTATAATACCTATCAGGCTTAACAGGAGCAGGAGGCAAGGAATCAGGGTTCAGAGAAGCCTCTGCAAAAACATCCTCCACCACATTCAACACAGGAGGAATAGCTAAGGGCCTATGCTGGGGCAAAAACAAGAATTCCCTAAGCCTTTTTCTGGAGTCAGAGTAATCTTGGCCTTCCCATTTAAAGTGCTCCCTCATGGAGTGAAGAATCTCTGAAAATGAAAAATCCTCAGGAGGAGAAGCTGAAGGAGTGGAATCATCCACATCAGAATCAGAATAAGTAGGAAACTCTTGCAAGTCTTCCACAGAAGACTCTGAAGCCTGTGAACACTGTTCAAAACTATCAAACTCCTGTTCCACCCTAGGCCTCTTATCAGGTGGGGGCATAGAACCTCTAATCAGAGTAATCAAATCTTCTGCCATTTTAAGCATATGTTTCTTAGGCACAGAGCCCGAAATGCTAGGAGAAGCCCCTACAGAAGCTGAACTTGGCCTTCCTCTAAAAGAAGCTTTGGCAACAGAAGGAGAGGCCCTAACTACCTTGGGAAGAGAGGGAAGAACAGTTACCTGAGAAGCCCCTCAGCCTGGCCTACCTCCTGAGAGGGCACATCCTGTAACAGTAAAGTATCTGCCTGAGACTCCATAGAGACTCCTGGCAAAACCTCTGGCTCCCTGAGCCTTCTAAAGGACCGACGTCCGGGACTGCCGGTTCCTCACCCCTAGACTTCACTGTTTTGTCCTTGCGCTTCTTAGATGAAGCAGGCGCCGGAGCATCCGACGGCATAGTATAATTGCAACGCTTCCCAAACACTAACCTAGCACAATCAAGCCTCCTCTTAATAGTGCGCTTGTTAAATCTAGCACAAGAGCGGCAACCAACAACGTCGTGCTCAGGCCCTAAACAAGGTATACACAATGTATGATAATCCCTATGCGGTATCTGCTTCCCACAAGAAATACAGTTATTCACTTTTTCTGACATCCGTTAAATACTGAGGCAAGAAAAACCAAAATGTTCCTTAGCCAACTCTGTATTCGGTCTGAAACTGAAAATCTCAGAACGCCAACCTGCACTCGCAAAATTGCTTCTGCATCGGACCATGCGGCAAAAAAGACTGAGGAAATGACGTCGGTCATGCGCATTAGTACCCTGACGTACTGACGTCAGTCTAAGGCGCCATGACCGACGTCAGCCTTATACTCTGGTATTCGGGCCGACTGGGACGCGGACTATACCCAATTGTCAGGACTGCAGCAAGGGAAGACGAAGAACATCAAACAGTTCTTGGCCAAATAACATGAAAGTACTACTGAGCCTTCGGTTTGAATTTCTGCACCTCCATAAGTAACATGTTTCGCACTACTAGCCACATTGAGTTGCCCATTAGCTCTTACTTTAGCAAAAGTATCTACTGACATAACATTACACTTTGAACCAGTGTCTACCTCAACTCGGTGGATTTTACCATTGATCCGGACAGTACAAAACACGTCATTTCTTGTTAAATTCACTACTTCAACCTTTTCACCAACTACTGATACACCATCTATGTAGAATGTGGACTGCTGCAATTCTAATTGATCAGTTTGCTTTTTTGAGTGACCTTTCTTTACAACTGTGTGAGGTTTATTCTATTCGCAAACCTTTGAAAATTATTCCATTTTCTACATTTATGGCATTGCTGACCAAATGTTAAGCATTTCTCTCTTTTAGACTCAAGATTGGCTCAACAATTACGACAGTTAACAATAAGGTTGGACTTGGGTTTTGCGGACTCATGCTTGTACTGCACTGAGCATGCACCCTTCTTAGAACTTGCTGGAAAGCTACGAGGTTTCCCTGGTGAACCAGCAGGGGCTGTGGCTGCCATGTGCTTAAGCCTGCTTCTGTTTACCACGTGTTACATGCTATCTACATTTACTCTAGAGCTTCTTGAAACCATACTTATCACTTGCAAGCATACTTGTGTGCCTTTCTGTAACTTCATGGATTTGATAAATCTCAATAGCTTTGCTCAACGTTAAATCACTGTCACGAAGCAAAATCTCTCTCACTGCAGCACTATTAATACCACACACAAGCCTGTCCTTTTCAACTCATCTTAAGTCACCAAACCAACTTGTTTTAGCTTGTCACTTATGCAAGCTGCAAATGTTCCCCCTGGTTTCTGATCACGTGTAGAACAAATGCTGTCATATTTGTCTGGGGGTTACACATCTCTCTGAATTTGCGCTTCAAACACTCAGGGTCTTCCCTTGATTCAGCTTGTGCAACAATATGATGGTTTTCCCCTTCTTCATATACTGCTGGTGCATACACAAATGAATGCACTCTTTCTATGACCTCTGACCCAGCTAGGTTTAGCAAAATGAATGCCCTAGTGTATGCATCTTTGTCGGAATAAGCTGCTTGTATAAAAATATTGTACTCTTGCTCAAATATTCTCCAATTCTTTGCAATATTTTAATCAAATACAAGTGGTGAGGGCTTTCAAAATCCATCTGCCATGTGAAGGCTGGTAGAGAAAGGTGAAGGCTGCCAGCCTAGCCAGCACAATTCTATCATTTGTAAATATGAATGTTGAACTTAAAACAATGTAGCAACATTACCATCTGCTGTAAAGAAAGCCAAGTCAAACATTTCTTGTTGGTCCTTTGAAATTAAAATTATTTCATCACTGCCTTTGATGTTTTACAAGTTGGCTCCAGTCTGGTTAGATGAAGGCTTCCTGCCCATTGTTTTAAGGCTAAAGTTAATGACCAGAATTTACATGTGGAATGTCATTTATTGCTCTAAGTATAAAAGAATGTAAATGCAGTTTGTGTGTGGCTGGGAACCAGGAAAGTGTGAAATGATGTAATGTTTTAGCAGAACTGAAGTTTCAATTTAAACACTGAGAACCAGAGATTATTAAACATTTTTGTCTAACTCAGCACTGCCTTATGCTCTCTTTATGTAAGCAGTATGTTAGAACTGTGGTTTCTCCTAGAAGTAGCCAGGAATTATAAAGATTAGAAGTAGCCTGGAATTATAAAGATTAGACCAAGTGTTTTTCTGTCATGTCAGAACTGTACTACTGAATTATTTTAAGTTTCTGTGTGATCTCTGAACTCTTGAATAGCACTGTGGTGTGGTAGTATTGTCTTGTGTTTTTAGTATTTATTATTAAATATTTTTAAACCCTTTTCAACTGTGGCTGGTTTATGTGGAGATAAGTAAATCTCTAGAGTACAATGCATATTTAGAGTTTTTTGTACAAAGCCACTCTAATAAGCCTTAAGACTGTTTAGTCACACTTACCAATTGGATAATAATATTGCACAGTAATAATTGGACACCATTTTAAGGGCCTTAGGGTAGCTGATAATTATTAGCTGATGATGGCAGGAATTACTACAGTATAGTCAGGGTATAGGGGCACAGCTGGAGAATCTGTGTCAGCCTTTTCCAGGAGTGTCTGTGAATTTGTATAAATACTTATCTCAAAGTGTGTGTGTGTGTCAGCTACTTAGGCAGGGACACAAAGCACTGGTTGGACAGAGAGGGTACTGGTGGTTAGCTTGCCAGCTAGGCTGCGATCTGGACCCTATAGCTGTGCCAGTGGGGAGTCTTATTGGGGATCTGGAGAGCAAGGGAGCAACCAGCCCCAGACTGACTGTGATCTAGGTCTCCTCTTAAGGGAAATTGCATTTTACTGTGTGCATTTATCCTTTCCTCATATAGGAGACACCCCCTCTGGTGTTAGTGGAGAGGATAGAGGCTCCTTGATTGCTAGGCCAGGGCATGGGCGTCACAAATGAATTGGCAGCAGTGGTTAGGATATCCACCTCACATATTAATTGGTGGCAGTGGTTTGGATATCCACTTCACATATTAATTGTTTGGCAGCGGCGGGATATCCACATCACATATTAATTAGTTGGCAAATACTAATTGGCTTGTAGTGGTGTGGGTACAGTGAATCCTGTAGCTTGTGTACAGTGATCTCTGAAGGTGGTTTGTAGTTTAAAACTGCCTCGCAGTGAATACTCAGAGTTCAGACAACAATTGTTTTATTTCTTTTGTTGGCTTAGTCAGGGTGAGCAGTCAGCATGTCAGCAGAGGAGTATGGAAAGCTGACAAGGAGCCAGCTGGTGGAGATGTGCCAGGCAAAAGGACTGGTGCATGGAAACCTGACTAAGGCAGACCTGATTGCAGCCTTGGTTACAGCTGCATCATAAAACATCCAGGAGGACAATCCGACTGGCAGTGGAGATGCAATATCCTCTGAGAATGAACAGCTCAACCTTTCTGCAGTGGACTTAAAAATCCAGCTGGAGCTGGAGAGACTTGAGTTGGAGGCCAGGCGTTTGGAGATGGAGGCTGAGGAAAAGGAGCATTAGAGGAGACATGAGAGGGGAAATGCTGACTCTTCGCCAGAGTCATGGAGGTAATGGGGAAGGGAGTAACTGGACCCCAGAAGCACAACAGGTCAGTAAATTTCTTCCACAATTTAAAGAGGGGGATAATTTTGATAGTTTCATTCATATGTTTGAGAGGGTATGCAAACAGTATAGTGTTGACCAAAGGCTCTGGGCATGGTTCCTGACCCCCTTACTCTATGGGAAAGCTGTAAATGCATTGGCTAAAATGTCTGACATTGCGTGCATTTATTATACTGCTGTCAAAAGAGGTATTTTAGAATGTTTTAAGCTAACATCTGAAATGTATAGGAAAAGGTTTTGTGAGCATAGACACAAGGCAGATGAAAATGTATGTGAATATGTTGCTGAACTGAGCACTTATTTTCATAGCTGGGTGAGTGGATGTCAGGTCACCACTTTTAAAGTGCTGGCAGACCTTTTGGTGAGGGAACAAGCCCTTAGCACTTTGTCTATCAGCTAACCAGATCCTCATGTCTCAGGCAAAGTGCTACTTCAGATGAGTTGGGGAAGAAGGGAGACCTATACCTAGCAAGCAGGGCAGCCCTGCACAGGAAGGGGACCCCCAGTACTGCTCATGGGTCTAAAGGAATCCATGGTCAGCAGCGCAGACTGCCACAACAGAATCTACCAGTAGCAGGGGATGCCACTAGTCCAGGTACACATCCAGGAGCTAGGGTTAAATGTTTTGAATGCAACCAGTGGGGCCATGTGGCATACAGGTGTCCATGGAGGCAAGTTGGGGAACCAAAGGTGAGGGAGCCAGTAAGTGGGAAAGACAAAATGCCAATAGTAGGTTCTCTTGGGACAAGAAGGATACTAAACTACCACCAGGGGCTATGTCCTACTGCAGTGAATGGCAAAGAAGCCATTGCCGAGAGACAGAGACAGAGACAGAGACAGAGACAGAGACAGAGACAGAGACAGAGACAGAGACAGAGACAGAGACTCTGATATAACCATTGTAAAGCCTGCAATGGATACAAAGGAGCACTACTTGCCTGGGCAGTCTACTCCATTCAGGGCTTTAGGAGGGATCCCATTCCAAATACCTTTGGCTAGGTTTCATCTTGACTGGGAGGGTGGAAAAGGAAGCTAGTAAGTAGGTGTGTTTGAGGATATACCTGCAAGATGTCCTGATAGGGAATGATTTTGACAGTGCAGTACCCTGTGCTTGTGTAGTTACACACAGTCAGGCTTGGAGACAAGCATGTGGGTCTGGTAGCCTGGGGGAGACACAGACAGACTGCATACTTGCAGCCAAGACTGCTGAGGTAGTTACTTCAAGGAGGGAGCTATTCTGTACCAGTGAGATAGAATGCGAGTCAACTGCTCGTGAGTACTGATGGTCCCTTGGACAGAGTGAATGCAAAGGTGGAGGGGAGTAGTAGTACCCAGGCTGACAGTGAGGCACCACTGTCAGAAGATGCTAGACTTCCTGTGCAAGGGGAGTTGGGAAGGGTTACATGGAGAGAGTTGAGACAGGCTCAGCTTTCAGACCCTACATTGCAAGGCCGGAGGCAGATAGCTAGGGAGGCACCTGATTCTCAAGGGAAGGGGGAATCTGTATAATGGGACAAAGGGTTACTTATACAGAGAGTGGACCTCTGAGGGAGGGCTAGAAGGTTAAAGAGTACAGCAGTTGGTAGTGCCTAGAACCTTCCATCTGGCATTTCTAGCCATAGGCCATGATATTCCCTTTGGAGGTCATATGGGCATAAAACGTACAAAGAGACATATTATGCAAAACTTCTGTTGGCCTGGAATTTCCAGAGATGTAACAGGGTACTGCAGGACCTGTGAGCAGTGCCAAAAGGTAGGCAAGGCAGGAGACAAGGTGAGAGCTCCTTTGATGCCTTTGCCTGTGATTGGAGGAGCCATTTCAGAGGGTAGCTATGGATATTTGGGTCCTCTGAGTACCCCATGTTCCACAAGGAAAAATTATATCCTAGTGATAGTGGATTATGCTACACGATACTCTGAGGCAGTGGCTTTGTCCTCCATTGAGGCAGAGAAGGTGGCAAATGCTTTGTTAGAAATGTTCAGCAGGGTGGGTTTCCCAAAAGAAATACTGTCTGACAGAGGTGCCGATTTCATGTCAGACCTGCTGGCTTGTCTGTGGAAGTCCTGTGGGGTGAAGCACATGAAGACCACCCCCTACCATCCCCAGACTAAATGGTCTTGTTGAGAGGTTAAACTCTACAATTAAGTCCATGCTACAGGCATTTGCAGCCAAGTTTAAGAGGGAGTGGGACAAATATTTGCCCCATCTGTTTGCTTAGAGAGAGGTTCCCCAGGAATCCACAGGATTTTCACCCTTTGAGTTGCTGTATGGGCATAGGGTGTGGGGACCTCTAGATTTAATTTGAGATGAGTGGGAAGGTGAGTGCGAGTTTCACAAGGAGTCTGTTGTGGCTTACGTCCTAAACCTCAGGACAAGGCTCAGGGAACTCATGGGCTTGGCCCAGGAGAACCTCAACAGAAAACGGTGTGGTATGACAGGAATGCTGAGCTAGAGAGTATGCTGTGGGCAGCAGTTAATGGTTCTCATTCTTGTCAGACACAACAAGCTGAAGTAGCTTGGGAGGGTCCCTACAAGGTGGTAAGAAAGGCAATGAGAAGTTATGTACCTACCATAACGTTCCATGTTAGTCGTCCTCTTCTCGCCTTCTTTCTTGCTGGATGGGTTCGGAGCAGACCTTCGGCTCCGACTCGGCTTATACTAAAGCTCGAGAGCTATTTATACCGGCTCAAGGCTACCCTATATCCCATAATGCTAGGCGCCAACTACCCATATCTCGTTTGATAGCTGAAAACCATAGCAGTTTAGCTCTCCAACAGAAGGAGGAGAGGAACCTCACTAGAAAGTCACCTAAATCTATAGCTACCAGAAGGGATAACCTAAGGGTCAAACTGAGGCAAGAAGAAGATCCCCAAGGATCCTTTAGGTCTGTCCAGGCTAGGGGGATGGGGGGGTGGGACGCAAGAAAGAAGGCGAGAAGAAGACAACTAGCATGGAACGTTATGGTAGGTACATAACTTCTCAATGTTAAGTTGTCAATCTTGCCTTCATTCTTGCTGGATGGGACCGCGTCCCTAGCACCTTCACCCTGGGTGGCTTATCGGAACAGACTCTTGAGAACAGTGGAACCAAAATTAGCCCGGCTTCTGGAGGCCATGTCTAATTTGTAATGAGAGATAAAGGTATGAGGAGAGGCCCAAGTGGCTGCCGCACAAATGGAATCTATTGGTAATCTAGCCTGAAAAGCTATTGAGGTGGCCAATGCTCTGGTTGAGTGAGCCCTGGGCCTTGACGGTAGCTTTTGGCGTCTGAGCTGATAGATGAAAGTGATCACAGATGCCAGCCATCTAGAAAGGGTTACTTTGGAAACTGGAAGGCCTTTCCTGCCTGCTGCATAAGAAAGGAAGAGCTGCTCAGATTTCCTAGCTTGCTTGGTTCTATCCAAATAGTAATGGAGTTGACTATGAACGTCCAGAAAATGCAGTTTTTGTTCCGCTCTGTTGGAGTAGTTGGGGAAGAAAACTGGAAGATCGATAGTCTGGTTTAGGTTTGCTTCAGAAGAAACCTTGGGTAAAAAGGACGGATTAGTCCTGAGGGACACACTGTCTTTATGGAAAACTAGATAAGGTGGACGAATGCAAAGGGCCTGAAGTTCTGATACTCTTCTCGCAGATGTTATGGCGACCAGAAAGAGAGTTTTCCAAGATAGCAATTTCAGGGAGCAGGAAGCCGCAGGTTCAAAGGGGGGAAGAATCAAGGAGGTTAGAACCAAATTTAAGTCCCACTGCAGTGGGGGGGGGTCCGTGATTGGGGGCAAAAAGATACCTTTGAGAAAGGTTTTACAAAGCTTATGGGACATGATACTGGAGTCCGAAAAGCCTGCATGAAAGTTCGAAATAGCCGCTAACTGTACTCTGATGGTGGAGTAAGAAGACCCTGAGTGAAACAATTCGGCTAGGAAGTCTAGGACTGATTGGATAGGGGCAGTAAAAGGATCTATATTTCTAGCTCCTGCCCAGAAGGAAAAACGCTTCCACTTGCTGGCGTAAATCCTCCTGGTGGATGACTTTAGGGAAGCTATAAGTATGTCACGCACAGAATGGGAAATAAGGGAAAGCCTGCTACGGTTGGAATTGGAGCAACCAAGCTGTGAGGTTGAGAGATTGGAGGGAGTGGTGCAGCTGTCCCAACTGATGGGTCAAGAGATCTGGCACTGGGTCCAGATGCCAGGGCTGCCCCAAGAGGTAACTATGCAGGAACGGAAACCATATCTGACGAGGCCAGTAAGGAGCAATGAGGATCATGGTGGCTCTCACGGCAGTAGCTTTCTGAATCGATTGAGTGATTAATGGAAAGGGGGGACAGGCATACAGAAGTCCCCGGGGCCAATCGTAGACTAGAGCGTCTCTGGGAAGGGGGTGGCCGGAAGAGAGTGGAGAAGTCGTGGCACTTGCTGTTTTAAGGTGTTGCAAAAAGGTCGCAGCAAGGTCGACCCCATCTCTAAAAAATTTCTTCCACTATTGTTTGTTTGAGAGACCACTCATGTGGCATGAGAATGGCTCTGCTCAACCTGTCCGCTATGATGTTGGACTTCCCAGGGATGTGCGTTGCTATCAGAAACCGCTGAGAGGAGATTGCCCACTACCAAAGTCTGAGAGCCTCTCGACACAAGGGCTAGGACTTGGTTCCGCCCTGCTTGTTGATGTACCACACTACGGACATATTGTCCGTCTGAACTGCAATAGTCCTGATGGGAAGAGAGTCCTGAAGGGCTTGCAAGGCTAAAAGTACTGCTCTCATCTCCAAGACATTTATGTGCAGGTGGCACTCGAAAGGTTGCCATGTGCCTTGGACCGTCCTGCCCTGAAAATGCCCCCACCCGATCAGGGAGGCATCCGTTGTCACCGTGGCGACCAAGGGAGAAGGAACAAATGGTCTGCCCTGAAGGACTTGAGGGGAGACCATCCACCAAGAAAGGTGTTTCTTGCAAGACAGGGTTATTAAAATGTTGTGTGACATTGGAAGTTGTTGAAAGGACCACTGGGGAAAAAAGCATCCATTGAAGGATCCGCATATGAAAATGAGCTAGGGGAAGTAGAGTAATGGCTGCCGTCATGAGACCCAATACCTTCAGGACAAACCTAGCTTGGATTTTGTTGTTCTGAAGAAGAATGTGAACATGCCTGTGAATATCTAGACTCTTTGTTCGGTTAGTTTTGCGGAAAGCCAGACTGTGTCCAAGGTGGCGCCTATGAAGGTAATAGACTGACAAGGCAGACATTTTGAAATTTATGGAGATAACTAGCCCTTTGCAAGTATGAATGGTGTAATCTCTGGAGAGGAGAAGTTGACGCCTGGTGGTGGCAGTGAGGAGACAGTCGTCTAGATATGGAAACACCTGGAATCCTTGATGTCTCAGATGAGCCGTAACTGCTGCCAAGCATTTGGTGAACACTCAGGGGGCTGTAGTGAGACCAAAGGGCAGGGCTCTGAACTGATAATGACTGGTTCCCAGCCGGAAGCAGAGAAACCTCCTGGAGCGCCTGTGCATCTTGATGTGGTAGTACTCATCCTGAAGGTCTACTGAGCACATCCAATCGTCCTGACCCAGAAAGGGTAGAATGGACTGTAGCGTGACCATCCGGAACTTCGTTCTTCTTAGACCTGTTTAGTCTGCTGAGATCCAATATGCGTCTCCAGTCCCTTGTCTTTTTTGGTACCAAAAAGAACTTGGAGCAGATTCCGGATCCTTGTTGGTCTGCTGGGACTGGCTGGATGGCTCTTTTTGTTAGCAGTTTTGATATTTCTAGTACTGCTCGTTTCCTTAGACTGGGTGGAACATCTGAAAGGGGTCCTTTTAGCTGAGTTGGGGTGTGGATAAAGGGAATCTTGTAACCCTCGGATATGACTGACTGTACCCATTTGTCTTGGGTGAGTGAAAGCCAGGCTTCTGGGTACAGTGATAATCTTCCCCCGAAGGCAGACAGTCGGGCAGCTTCTCAGGGATGCTGGAAGTGTTTGTCAGAAAGAGACTCTCTGCTACCCTGATTATGCAGACCTCCTCTGCCCCTAGGGCGGCGTCTGTTATTGTCCCCCCCCTGCCTCTAGAGGGGAACTGACCTCTTGCGTCAGGCACGACCTCTTGTGGTTTACGGAACCACATCTTCCCACCCTTCTGACCCTTAGGGTATGGTCTAGACGGGGTGGAAAAATGGACTCCCACGGCAGAGAGAGTCTTGCCTTCTTGCTCGCATCGGGTCAAAATATCCTTCACCTGAGGTCCAAACAAAGCTGAACCGTCAAAGGGGGAGTTAGTGAAGGACGCCTTAAAGGGGTCTGCAAAGTTACAAAGCCGCATCCAGGCATGACGCCTTAAGGCAACGCCTGTGCCTGCAGCCCTACTCGCCCCATCGGCCGCATAGGAAATAAGCCGCATGGAGGAGTTGACAATGGAATTCAGGGTTGCCAGCTGGGAATTTATTTTGTCTTGAGACCCCGCAGCTGTTGGATCCTGTAAGACCTCACCCACTTCTTTGAGCATATCTCTTTGAAGGCGGGTGAAGTGGCACAGATAATTCAGCGAACGCATGACAAAGGTCACGGAAGAAAACATCCGCTTGCCGTACCTATCCATAGTCCTAGACTCCTTGTTAGGAGGATGGACAGGTACTGAAGGATCAACTAGTTCCTTCTTCGTGGCTGCAGCCACCACCATGGCATCAACCAGGACACCCTTGGCTAAAAACTGTTTGTCCGAAGGGGCTGTTATAAATTTGGAAGGCCTCCATGGGGTAGGTTCCATCGTATCAGGGGCCGCCCACGCCTTCCGTGCCACTTCCATGAGGGGGTCAAAGGGTGGAGACACCCAGGAGGTGGAAGGGCGAGAGCCAAAAGCCTCTAGGTATACAGACTCGGCCTCAGAAGGATTAAGGGTAGACCAGTTCCCCCTCTGCTTCAGAATTTCAAGGATGTCTGAAAAGGAGACATCCTCAGAGGGGGACTGTGGGGGCCCTTCCGACTCATCCAAGTCGGTATCCGATGTAATGGACTCAGGGGAGTCCACATGCTTCCTCTTACAGTTCCTCTTCCGAGGGGGTTCCCCTGACGGATCAGAGGAAACCTCGGAAGAGGAGGATATTCCCAATGGGAAAACCTGAGGCGTTGGATCTCTATGGTCAGGAATGAGAGGGTGGGTAGAGATCGCAGCAGGCATTACAGAGGGAGGAGCTGAGGGAGCCGACCGTGGAGCAGGCACAGGGGCCAGCACGCTCCTCATGACTTCGAAGGCACCCCTATCAGGCAGGGTAGAAGGTCCCCGCTCCGAAGAGATAAGGACCCCTCCCGGAACCAAGAGGGACGGCTCCAAAGCCGATGTCGGGGCCGAACTTACCAGAGCCGAAGCTCCAAGAGGGAGAACGGGGTCGGACAAGGATCCGATGCCACTCGCCCCCTCGGAGCCGATGAAGTCCATGCGCCCGGATCCCTCCAAGGATGGGACCATGGAAGAGACCGGAGCTGATGATGGAGCCAAAAGGTGAGGTATCGGCTCAGACGTGTCGACGGCAACGGCTCCCACAAGCTCCGGCTCCGAACTCAGAGGAAGAGTCTGAGGAGGAATCGAAGAAGGGGTGGGGATAGCCAGTGTCTGTTGAGAAGAGGTATGAAGCATTTGGGCTAGTGCCTGAGACTTAAGAAGTCTACTAACCACCCTCTCGAGGTCGTGGTCCGAGAGCCTGGAAGACCTGGAGGAATGGGTTCGATGACTCCGCTCCGAGAGTAAGGGAGACCTCGGGAGCCGAGTGAACAGACACCAAGGATGGAGATCTGGACCTTTTACGGCTAGCAGATGGCGCCGACACCACTATCCCGACTGAGTCCCAGAATCATCGGCTCCGGTTCGAGCCAATGTAGAAGCCTGAATTTGAGGAATGTCGACTCCAGCCGGAGCCGATGATGAAGACTGTGTCTTGGAAACATCGGCTCCAGCCGGAGCTGATCTGACAGCAGTTTGAGTACTACCAGTCGAAGGCTCGGAGCAGACGGCTTAGATGGCTTCGAAGGCTTCCCCGACGAAGACTTGGTTGGGGAACCTTCAGGCTTTAACAAGCCCCTCAAAGTTAACTTTTTTCTGCAGGACTCTTGGGCTGAACGCATGACAGACCGAACAAGAGTCCTGCAGGTGCAGAGGGCCCAGGCAATAAACACAAGTGTGACCGTCTGTCAGCGGCATTTTCTGACAACACGAGTCACACTTCTTGAAGCTCGAGACCCTGGTGTCTTTTGACATCCTAAGTACAAAAAATTACACACACACACACGCACACACGCACACACCCTTTTAAACAGTAAAGTCAGTCACACAAAAAAAAACTGACAAGTAATGCAGAATAGGCCCAAAGGCCTGACCTTATAACTAAGGGGATTAAAAAGGGCTTAAAAGGGATTAAAAAGGGACCGGAAGGGGGATTAGCTATGAAGGGAAGCTAATGGGATGGTTGCTAACTAAAACTAAGAAAAAACCTGAATAAAAGATAGAACATTTTTTTGAATTAAAACTTCTAACCTGAAGAGCCGGTAATAAACGCACCTCGCAGCTGTAAGCGGCAAACGAGATCTGGGTAGTTAGCACCTAGCATTATGGGATATAGGGTAGCCTTGAGCCAGTATAAATAGCTCTCGAGATTTAGTATAGGCAGAGTCGGAGCTGAAGGTCGGCTCCGAACCCATCCAGCAAGAATGAAGGCGAGATTGACAACTTAACATGTGATGTTAACTACATGGTGGAACTGCTTTGCAGATGGCAGGGGCATGGATTGTACCATGTTAACATGATGAAACCTTACCACGATAGGGAGGCCCTTATGCTGAGCATTTGCAGTGGATTGCAGGAGGAATCTGAGGGAGATCTGGGGACTGATCTCAGTGAGGCTCGGGCTGACACCTCAGTGGAAGGGGTAGCAATGTCCCAGCAGCTCTCTCCTACCCAGGTTAGAGAAATCCGAGCAGTGTTGCAGGAATTTGGGGACATGTTCACAGGGAAACCAGGGTGCATCCACCTGGTGCAGCACCAGGTAGATACAGGACCCCAAAGGCCTATTAACCAGGCCCCTTATAGGGTGCCTGAGAAAGACAGACTCTGAGGGAAGAGGTACAGGAGATGTTGGAACTAGGGGTGATTCAAGAGTCCAAAAGTCTCTGGGCCTCCCCAGTGGTGCTGGTGCCAAAGAAGGATGGCAACACCAGGTTATGTGGGGATTACAGGAAATTAAATATAGTCACAGGAGTCGGATGCTTACCCCATGCCTAGGACAAATGAGGCCCTAGAGCAGCTGGATGGGGCTAAGTATCTTACAACCATTGATCTTACCAAGGGGGTTACTGGCAGGTGGCCTTGACTCCCAGTGTTAGACAGAAGTCAGCCTTTGTGATTCCTTTTGGCTGGTATGATGTCACAAAGATGCCCTTTGGGATGAAGAAGTCCTCAGAGACTTTCCAGAGGCTGGTGGATAATATCCTAGCCGGAGCAAGAGGGTTTACCCTTGCTTACCTAGATGATACTGCCATCTACAGCCATTCCTGACCAGAGCACCTTCAGCATGTCAGGGAGGTGCTGGGCAGCCTACAGAGGGCAGGGTTGACCATTAAGCCGAGCAAATGTCGAGAGGTATGGCAGAAATCTCCTACCTAGGACATAGAGTGGGGAGTGGTACGATAAGGCCAGAATCTGCCAGAGTGGAAGCTATTCAGGCATGGCCTGCACCTGTTACCAAAAAGCAGAGGAGGGCATTTTTAGAAACAGCAGGGTACTACAGAAAGTGTGTCCCCAGTTGCAAAACCATAGCTGCTCCCCTCACAGACCTGACAAGGAAAAACAGGCCAGATAAGGTAGTGTTGACCCCAGCATGTGAGCAGGCATTCCAGAAGCTTAAAGACGCTTTGGGAGGACCCCCTGTGTTAGTCAGTCCAGATTACAGCAAATAATTTGTTATGCTTCGAACCATGGGGTGGGGGCTGTACTTAACCAGATTTCTTCAGGGGGGGAAGAGCAACCAATGGTTTATCTCAGTTGTTGGCTCCAACCCAGGGAGGAATGCTATGCAGCTGTAGAAAAGGAATGTCTAGCCATAGTCTGGGCACTGCAGAAACTTCAGTCTCATCTGTATGGAAGAAAATTCACTGTAATGACAGATCACAACCCCCTAATATGGTTAGACAGAGCCAGCCAGAAAAAATGCCAAGTTGCTAAGATGGAGCCTGGGGTTGCAAGCATATATGTCAGTGTAGCACCGCAGTGAGATTAACAATGCCAATGCAGATGGGCTCTCAAGAAAGGGAATGGGGTGAGGTACACTCAGACAGACCTAACCCTCTCAAGCGGCGTTTAAGGGTCACTTGAAAAAATAGCTTGAGTTCTCCGGGGGGGGGGGGGTATGAAGACTGGTAGTGAAGGGTGAAGGCTGCCAGCCTAGCCAGATAGAATTATATCATTTGTAAATATGAATGTTGAACTTAAAACAATGTGGCAACATTGCCATCTGCTGTAAAGAAAGCAAAGTCAAGCATTTCTTGTTGGTCCTTTGAAATTAAAATTATTTCATCACTGCCTTTGATGTTTTACAATTCGGCTCCAGTCTGGCTAGATGAAGGCTTCCTGCCTATTGTTTTAAGGCTAAAGTTAATGACCAGAATTTACATATGGAATGTCCTTTATTGCTCTAAGTGTAAAAGAATGTAAATGCAGTTTCTGTGTGGCCTGGGAACCAGGAAAGTGTGAAATGACAATGTTTTATCAGAACTGCAGTTTCAATTTAAACAGTGAGAACCAGAGATTATTAAGCATTTTTGTCCATCTAACTCGGCACTGCCTTATGCTCTCTTTATGTAATTAGTATGTTAAAACAGTGTTTTCTCCTAGAAGTAGCCAGGAATTACAAAGATTAGACTAAGTGTTTTTTCTGTTATGTCAGAACTGTACTACTGATTTATTTTAAGTTTCTCTGTGATCTCTGAACTCTTGAATAGCACTGTAGTGTTTTTAGTGTTTATTATTAAATATTTTTAAACAATTTTCAACTGTGGCTGGTTTATGTAGAGATAAGTTGAGCTCTAGAGTACATTGCATATTTATAGAGTTTATTGTACAAAGCCACTCTAATAAGCCTTAAAGACTGTTTAGTCACACTTACCAATTGGATAATAATATTGCACAGTAATAATTGGACACCCTTTTAAGGGCCTTTGGGTTGCTGATAATTATTAGCTGGTGATGGCAGGAATTACTACCGTATAGTCTGGGTATAGGGGCACAGCTGGGGAATCTGTGTAAGCCTTTCCCAGGAGTGTCTGTGAAGTTGTATAAATACTCATCTCAAAGTGTGTGCGTCAGCTACTTGGGCAGGGACATGAAGCACTGGTTGGACAGAGAGGGTACTGGAGGTTAGTTGTCAGCTAGGCTGAGATCTGGACCCTACAGCTTTGCCAGTGGGGAGCCTTATTGGGGACCTGGAAGGCATGGGAGAAACCAGCCCCAGACTGACTGTGATCTCTGTGTGCTATTAAGGGAAATTGCACTTCACTGTGTGTATTTGTTATCCTTTCCTCATATATGAGACGCCTTCTCTGGTATTAGTGGTGAGGATCAAGGCTCCTTGATTGCTGGGCCAGGGCACGGGTGTCACATGCCATATTAACACATACCAGTGAAGGGTTTTGCAAATCTGCATGAACATACACACATATACATATGCCAGAAATGTATGCCAGTACTTGTAACTATGCCCAGTAGCACAACAAGCCTATGAATAACTCTACTTTGCAAAATAAGTCTCTAGGGCACTGTAACATTCTTGAAATCACCGTACTGCAAGAAATCACCTCTTATCAGTATAAGAAACATTTCAAACAATATAGCAGTGTGTGAAAGAACTGGGCAGGAGAAGCTCAGAGTAAGAAACATTTCTAAGTAATTGCGTTTTGAGAATAAACAGTACACAGCAAACTGAAACTTCCCCAAAACGGTGGTACTTCACTAAATAACTCTCTACAGTGCAAGACACACACTGTAATGGTGGCACTTTACAACTAGACACACCCAGCACAAGAAACTTTTCAAAATGGTTGTACTTTGACTGTACTTCACAAAATAGTTGCACTTTGCACACTAACAGACTCTTTGGAATAAACGCACAGTAATAAGCACACACTGAAAACAATTTTTTACACACAGAGATACTTCAAATAACTTTAGTTATGCCCAGAATACAGTACAAAGTCATAGTTATGCCCAAACACAGCACTTTGCCCAAAACATGACGTTGCCTTGCTTTATTTATCCTTACTGTGCCCTTTTTGCCCCATCATATTCATTTTGGTCGTTTAATCTCTGTTCATGCCCATTGTACTTTTCCTGTGCCTGTTTTACTTTAAACAAACTCGTTTTGCATCCCAAGGTAATTCCTGACCATTTATGAGCTTTTCTGACAATCCTTTTATCAAATAACTTAATCTTAAACATTTCGCTTAATTACTAAACCTTTTTGTGCGTTTCACTTAATAATGTGGTTTGTGCCCTTGTAATGCTCTGTTTCATCTTTTTTTTTATAAAATAAACTGTTTGTGGAATTTTTCGTACATTTGGTGCTTTTATGACTTTTTGTGCTCATTTCTCTTAGTTTACTTTCACCGTTACCTCTGCACCTCGTGGCTCTGAATCCCTTTCTTTGGAATCCCATGTCTGACACCATGTCGCTCGTCTAGTCAGGACACAATAAACGAGGAGCCAAAAAAACTAAATAAGCCAATAACACAGTAAATAGAGTCCGAACTCCTACCCCAACTGAACAGCAGACCAAGAAGGGAACACAGCCACAGATAAAATCTTTAATTCAAAAAGAATCAGAGTATATACGCACAAATCAAACAGTGCTTTCGTCCATAAATCAGCCAGACTTCATCAGAATCAGTGATATAAACCAATACACTCATTATATACCCCTCCCTACAAACTACATGATCAAACAACAATCACTTGATAAAAGTTGCATAAATACATTAATTAACATGTTAAAAACACAAGAACTTGTAAATCAAAACAAAATGCATAAAACACTGTCATACATTGTAAGACCTTAATTTCAAAACACTACTAATACATACATAGTCATTTAAACCTGGGGGACCGTAGCGTTGAGCTTAAGTTGCCACCGTGAATCTGCTCAAGCCCCCCCCCCGGGATTCCTGACAACCTGGTAGAGACCAAAAAAAAAAAAAAAAAAGGAAATTGTGGTTAGGATGTGAATCTGTGTGATTGGCCAAAGAGTTAAGATTGTTCTTTCTAATGTCCAACAGATGCTCATATATATTGGCTCCCTAAACTTTCTTTGGGGTTTACCCAAATAAAAACCCTTTACACGTCTGACACGAAGCTAGGCAGATCACCCCATAAGAACTGCAACTGCAGTGAAATCCAGCTTCGACAGAAAAAACATTCCCTATGACCTCATCACTAACCAGTATGTTGGCTGCAAAAACCACACCGTGCAGTTCCAAATTTCTTGTGACTTACAAAAATACCCAGATCATCATTGTTGTCCTAGGATATTCTTAAGGGTTCTACCTCTTCAATAAATGAAGAAAAGCCTGCCCCCAACTTTTTCAGTGATGTTAAAACAAGAGAAAAAAAACAGTTCTTAAACACTTCCAACCAGTACTCTATAATAAAAACAGGTTGTGGTTCCTTCCAGCAGTAGAACCTTGAATAACCATTTCAGACACCGAGTGGCAAGACATCCTCAATAAAGGCAACAGACCTCCATTTTCTCTCTTGTTTAAAACCTCAGCCCTCACACTAGAAATTAAGTGAGCAGGATAGCCTCCAGTCAAGAACATATTGGTCAGTTGTAAACTTTCTGACAAGAAATCACTGTCCTTAGAAACCATTCTAGCCAGGCAAATAAATTGCCCTTTTGATACTGAGGATGATGACTCAGTTTAAAAAGCTGTTGCAATAAGTGGGTTTCCTATATATACTACTGACAAAAAGTTGATCATTGTTGTGTTTAGATAGTTTAACATCCAAGTAATGAATGACGTGGTGATCACAGAGGTAGGTAAAAGCGTTGTAGTGGCATCTAAATTAATCAAATTCACTAATTTTGCTGCTAGGTCTGTCCCAAATAATAAATAAATCGTTGAAAAACGATACATTTTCCAGGGCTTGCCAAAGGATGGGTTTCAGACCTTGCAGCACTGATTGTTGGCCTCATAGGTGGATCAATGGTACTTTTGTGTATTTTCGGAATACCGAAAATACTGGGAACACAAGGGAACTTGACATAAAAAAGTCATATAGCTCAAAACTGATAACATCCTGATCAAACAAATCCTTTAGTAAATCTTCCTATATGCCATGTGAATCATATTAAAGAGAAACTTCCTCATAGTTCACACTCCAACAGAAATACATTTATTTTGTTTATAGTCCTCTTTATTCAAAACCACCCCCCTTTGTCCAGTTTCATTACCCTTAAACATTTGTTGATGACCAACTCAAATAACAGCAAATGTTCAGAGGAAGTAAGACTGGAACCTACTAAATCAAAATGTTTCCAGTTGTGCAGAAACCTGAAATAGTGCGTCACTAACTTCTCAAAAATAAAGGGTAACGATTGGGGGGGGGGGGCTAAAAATACTCCTACATCTCAAAGACTGTTATCACAAAGTTTATCATTAAAAAAACAAAAATTCAATTTTCTTAAATAAAGTTTCAAGTCAATAAGCAGTCTGTCAATCCTAAAGGTTCAGACCAGAAGTACTTCCCTTACTTACAAAGGTTAGCATGATGCTCGATATATTCAAAATCACTGCAATTAGAGAGTAAAACGTCCCCTTCTTTGTTATTCACAAGCTGCAACTTGGAGCTCTTGCTCAAGGAAGAGTGAGTTAAATCTTAATTGCACTTGTGGGAATAGCTGGAGTTGCGATAAACATGCTGATTTTTCCTGTTGGAGGGTTGCTCAGCAGTTCTGCGATTTTTTTGGAATAAAAGTTATATCTGTGGCTGTGTTCCCTCCTTGGTCTGCCATTCCAGCTGGGGGAAGAGTTTGGATTCTGTTTACACAATAGATGAGACTTTGTGGGTTCTGTTCAAGCAGCTTTATTATGTACAAACACATCAGGATTGTGGCTTAATACTTTAACTTCGGTAAAGCTATAAACAAACTGGCTATTACATTCATACATGTTCTCAATCTGGCTGCGCTCTCAAAATGGCACCGAGTATAGCACATGCTCGATATTTATATATGCACGTTCAGTCCTTGAAACGCTTCTTAAAGACACAGCACACACACTGTTCTACATTAAATATCCTCTAGGGTAGCGCTATTTGTAGGAATGGGAAAGATCCAGGTTAGCTGAGTTTTTTTATGCTGTTGGTGCCCTTTGTTAGTACAAGAAGCCACTGCTGTTATTGTTTCTGTTTTATAGCTTTGTTAATCTTCAACCTACTGAGTGTCATACATGAAAGCAAGATTTTTTCCAGGGATCCAAAGGAACACATGATGTAGAACAGCCTGGATAAAATGAGAACATTGTCAGGTGACTACATGAAGTAGTTAGCACAGGCCACATGGACTTTAAATGAATTGCTTGACAGTACCACATAAGGTTATAGCCAACACATCAGGGAGCTGGAAATGTCTCACATGTTGATACCCAAATAGACAGTCAGCCCTATAAGGTTTAAAAAGAATGACAGAAACGGATAATAACAAAGGGGATTAGTGCTGGGCTTACAAATGACTTATTATGGGATCTCAGTCCCACATTAACATAATCCAGTAGGTTCACAGACAAAGAAAATATAACAATAATAACTGAAACAACTGAAAGCAAATCAATAATAGTGTTAAAACAGACCTCATGCACAAAGTACACAGTGGTGGTGGTGACAACATTGTCAATAGAACGCGTTTTCCATTGTATTTTGTGTTGTCGATGTTTTATTCAATCAACAGATAAGCTGGGAGTCTCTAACTGATCCCCTTTAATGAAAATTCTCCAATGGGCACATCTGGGAAAACACTTTCAGCAAATCACATACACATACAAAAAAGTCAAGGAACTAACAAAAGGAGAGACAGCAGATGCACAAGGTATTCACTAACCACACAGCTGCATGTTGATGCATTCTGTTGCACTCACAGATTTTCAGTCTCTATCATAGTGAAACACCCTCAAACTATAGAATAGCCCTTCAGCAGCAAAAATGTACTTTGGTCATTCTACACTATTAATACATGTTCTACTGTACAAAAGCAGGTGCCAGTATTCATAGAGACAAACTTTGTACCTGCAGAAGGTTTGCACAGGTTTTGAATCATAAATATCCAAATCGGAGAAGAATCACTTCTAGGCACGTGCCTGAGCTTAATGCTGCACAACTTTACAGGGTTGCATATAAGCAAGGCCATCTGTGTGTATATCAAAGTATGTACTCCCTGCATGCAGAAGGCTTAAGAATGAAGGGACCATACCTCTCAACCTCTTAGAGCAAGAAATCTGTACAAAGTAATGTACAAGTGGGGGGGGGGGGGGGCAATGGCCCAAAAATATGGACAATTACGAAATATCTTTCTTACAAACTTTGAAAGTCGATAGAACAATGGGTTTCTGAAGGGTATGATGTTGCAAACTCAAATTCCTGTCATTATTTTCAGATTTCTGTCCTCAGTGATTTGGAAATAATTTGCCAGAAATCCAAAATTTAATGAGGAACACACCAAAAATATGAGACAAAAGACAGGACGTTTTGAGAAAATCTGGACATTTGAGAGGTATGGAAGGGGCTTTTGTTAGTACATGCAAGTCTTGTGAATTTTCATGCTACAACTGGGACAAAGTACAGTTTAGACCTGTGGTATCCAGTGATATGTACATAAATTTGCTGCATTAAGTGGGTAGAAATGGGGAGCACAGAAAACTCAGGAAAAAGGGAAAGCAGCAAGTAGAGGATGCCGTTTGCTTTAAGAAGCAGTCGACATCACCCATATATTTACCCTCTACTTTATCCACTGCCTCTTCAACCATCTGTGCAAGCTGCGAGTAGGCTGGCTTGGGCAGTGGCATTGATCAACCTGAAATCAGGTGATGAGAGCCATTCTCTGATAAGAAACCACCAGTCACATTACCCCACACAACAGCTTCACAGGGTTTTGCTACAGTAGAGCTACCTACGCAGCACATGGAACATTGTACACAGTGAGATGAGAGACATAACAGGAATGGCATGAGCGAAACTGTTCTATAGAGGAATCAAAACGTACGAGATAGGTTGGCATAGCTAACTAATTCACCACAGTTGCTCACCACTTACTGCTGCCTCCTGCAGAAAGTAGCACACTTCACATTCTGCCCATATTGCAAGAGAGAGGTCCACATCAAAAGGTTGCAATGTGCAAAATGTAAGATGTCAGAATGCCAAGTGCAATGCACAGCCTCAGATGTATGTACATACTAGGGCATACCACCTAAAAGTCCAGTGTGAGGCAGTGTGCAGCTATATTTACATACACATATGCATGACAGACAGTCACCAAATGGAGAAAGAAAACAGAACAATCATATGTACTGTCCAGACAGAACATGCATCCCTAGGCATATCAATGCAAGTGCCACTACTGCCCTCATCACACAGGCAGATCTGCCACATGGTGATGTTCCTGAGCCTTCTACAGGAGATTGCATAGCAAGGGAAGGAGTAGGAAACGGTGGCAACTGACATGGGTAATACTGTGGTGTAACAGGCCAATGGGTTGCCATATGAAATAAAAAAAATGAAAAAACATTCTCTAAAATCATACAGTTCTCTATACCAGTCTAGTTTCCCAATTTGCTGTTTAGATACAACTGAATCTAACCTTAGAGTCGTTGTTGAGAGATCAGAATATAGAGCTGTATTGGCAGCTGAAGTTGAATTATACCACAACCCCTAGTATAAATGAAAATATTTCTATTGTACCCGTTTTAAAATGGAGAGCTGCAAAGCTGTAATAATTTTACAGTACTTTTAACATTTTTTACCACACTACTGTTTATACAAAACACATCACACATATATGATTTTATATATACGTACAAGTGTTTTTTGATTTAGTTATGAAATATAGGCATAATGATTACGGCATTTTAAAATCAAGTATTAAATTAGTGTCCAAAATATTTTAACTGACTGTACTCTATCTTATTCCATTTAATAGTATACCTAAATGGTATGTAGACTTATTTTCGTTTCATTCATATATAAATCCTAATTGAAGATGGCGATTGCCTTTAAATATTTTATATATTTTGGGTTGTGCTTATTTAAGTTTATTTGACTCTGATACAGTTTTAGTTATTTATTATTAATTATGTATGATAAAGGTGCCGATATAAAGGTGCAGATATTGAGTAGTTTTTAGTTCTGAAGAAGTCTCTGTGTTAAAGATGAAAATGCTGTCTCAGTTGTTGGGTTTTTAATGTGGATTTGAATACACTGCAGTTAAAGATTTTACATACATAATTTTACTCAGTTTCAGTTTTTTGGGGGTTGTTTCCAGCACACTTGGTTTTGGAGGTATACACATTGCTATTTTATTACAGTTAAAACTTTCTCAAATGATACTGACATTTGGTCATGATAAACGTTCAAAAGAAACATTTAAAAAAGCAGGCTGCAGAACCAAGAAAATATCAACCTGGGCAGGAATATGACAAAAGAAATTGATTGAAAGGGAGTTTATAAATATTTGGGAATAGATTAAGGAACAGAATAAAAAATGAACAAATGATAAAAACTCAGTAAGGAATACCTCAGTATTGAAAACGGCTCCGAGATCTAGGAATAAAGTCTAAGCTATAAATCAGTTTGCTCTTCCTCTTCTAACATACAGATCTGATGTTGTCTCTTCCATCCATCTTCAGCTGATGGGTCTTCAGAACTGACATCAGCCACTCTCCCCCTTACCCATAACTCTCCTTGAATATACTGATTTACCCAGATCTCATTTGGTGCTCTTCTGATCCACTAAATCACTTCACATACTGTGCTAAAAGTGACTTGTTTTATTTCCTCAACTCACAGCATAAGATTCTTAACTTTAGTGTCCTGGTTCAACCTTTTTCCCCTCCGTGATAAAAAAGGTTTTTCTACTGCTTCTCAACATTGTTTTCCCCATCTTTCTTTGACAGCTTGTTTTCTATCATCATTGACTTTTCTTTTAGTTTACATGTAGTGCTGCTTAGTGCTGTCTTTGGTGTTGCAGTTGAGTTTTCTTTCATAGCATTTGTTGAGGCTACTGGTCAGGATGACTGACAAGGCATCTGGCTTCAAAAAATGTGTACTTGCGGGTATAACATCCTTCCCCAAGATGCTCATTCCAAATGTGTTAATTTAAGAGGCACTCATTTGAAGGAGGACTGATTGGCCTGTTCTGCCTTCGGGGTCAAATGAGAAGCTTTCATATCTGTCCTCTCTCTCAGCACTTCAGATTTGAGGGCTAGGTTCCTCCATTGGCTTCAAATTTGAGCCAAATGGGTTCTCACAGCTTACTCTTGTCTGGGTCTTCAGAAGCAACACTGGCCACCTCAGGGCCCATCTCAGCATTTGAGGCCTTAGAGATGGTGCTCTCACAGTCTAGGGAGCAGAGTTCCTTTCCAGATTTGGATCTGCCCCAGCCCCCATGGGGTTCTTCGGGTTCTCTATTTTCTCTTTTCAGATTGGGACGGTCAACTCCCTGGTGTCAAGGCAGTCCAGGGTACAGACTTCCCATTCATTTTGCGACTTTCTCCAGAGCATCCCGTTTGGGAAGTACAATACAAGCTTGCATGCAAAATGAAGCTCGCTGACTCCCCACAGGAGTACCTTACTGTAGAAACTGATCTTCCCTCTTTCTTGAAGACATCTCTTTGGTGAGTTACCGGAGTTAAGGCAGAAATGGGCTGATTCACCGAAACCCCTTCCCAGGATGAGTAAGTGTTCAAGAATTTTGGGGTTGGTACGTCTACTATTTGGGTGGTCCCTCCTGCCGACAAACTGGCAGACATGGTTTTGAGGTGGGATTGGAAGGAACGTGATGATGTTGTGGAATCACTCCCCTGAGATCTTAAGATTTTAATTTCTCCAAAAGATAAGCCTTTCTAGAGCAAGGGTCCTGTAGTAAATCCATGGCAGCAGCAGCAGCCACCTAGAAAGAAGACAGCCCATGGCATTTAACAGATATGAAAGCTGATGTATGACTCCGGGACCTTGGCTCTCGGGGAACTGTACTACTTCTCCTATCCTACACATTTTCAGAGAGACTTGACAAAGGAGTTATCAAAGTCCTTCTCTGGATCTTTATCTGTAGAAGACAGGAAATCAGTGGATAAAGCAGGTGGCTACCCTTGAATCTCTATAAAACGTGTCCATTTCCTTTATTTCTTTTCACTGGCATGCATGGATCGGTCTCTGTGACTTCGCAACACACTTTAACATGCCCCTCAATAACTCCCCTATGACAGGTCCACTATGTTCAGACCCAAGATTAAAGAGATGCTGTCTAGAAGTGAACAAGATGGCAAGACCTTGTCTGCCATTGGAATACATTTTTCTACCCCCACCACCACCACCACCACCACCAACAGACCTTTATCAGGAAACAGAAAGGGGAAAATAAATCATGGTTCCACAAATTAAAGGTTTCACTCCTGATTCTTCTAGTGATAGGCCCTTCAAAGTCAGAGGGAGAATAATCAGAATGGATATCACCCCTCTGGTAGAAATGTATCACAAAAAATCAATGCTTTCTCTGACAGGCCTTTTCAGTTCTCCTAAAAGGTTGCCCAGCTGCTGCACTCTGGAGGCAGTCAAGGACACTTGTCTTTGCACCCCGCAGCTTGGAAAACCATCACCCAGGAATTATGGGTGCAGATAATCATTACCAGAGGCAAAAGGATCCCATTCATTTGGCACCCCCCCCCATATCAAAGGAGGGATAGATTCCTGTCCCAGAGACTTCCTATACTCTGGAAAAAGCTACCAATCTATGTCAAGCAAAGTTCCTCATTAGCACTCTTCAAGAAAAATCTTGATGAGTGGATGGGAAATAGGAAATACAACCTGAGGATCACTTCTGTGGCTCTGCTCGACAGGGGCACAGGAAAATAACTTTCTTGGGTGGCGTATGCCAGGGAACTTTGGTGGCTAGGCTTAATATATACATATACATTTTATATATATATATATATATATATATATATATATATATATATATATATATATATATATATATATACATATATATACACACACACACACACACACACACACACACACACACACACACACACAGACAAAAATGTAGCAACCAAGGGATAAATGCTCCCGCACGTCAAACAATTGTATAAAATAATAAAAAAGTTCAGGAGTAACTACAGGCTGAGCAAGTATCTCCACATATAAAAGGCAGCAGTCAAATCACGAAGAGCAACGGTAATTAGGAACCCACACACTTGATGTCATAAAGTGAGAACATATTTATTTAATACAAGTAGGTAAGCGCTTTTACCCAGATGGGCTTCATCAGACCTTCAAACAGTATAATTCATTTAATTCACAATATATAGGCAATAAAATAATGACATCACTTCCTAAAATAATCAACCCTTAAAGGTATACAAATAACATAAAAAATGTGTCGTACAATTTCCAACATGATTAAAATACATGATAAATGCAACTCTTATGCAGCTATAAAAATATAAATTGTACAAAAATACACACACATTTATAAAAAATATTAAAGGTAAAAATATATTCAATTAATTATAAAAGTCTCCTGTTCCGAAGGATGGGCTTAATCGGAGTTCTATCATTTAGACCGGGTTTACGGTCAGCCCTTAACCTTATAATCCAATTAAGCTCCATCCTTTCTGTACAATTATATACATCTCCACCTCTAATGGTAGGATAATTAATCTGTACAACTTGAAATTTAAAATAATGTTCATCTGATGTATTTATAACATGTTTAGAAAGGGCAATGCATACAGACCGTATGCGTATGTTATACATATGTTCCCTAATTCTCTCCTGTAATTTCCTGTCCATCTTGCCTACATAAAATGCTGTGCATGCTACACATCTAGCTAAATAAATGACATGTGATGTGGTACAAGTAGCATGAACATGAAACTTAAAAATCCGCGAACTGATAGGATGGAAAAATGGGGTATCGTCTAAAAACCTACAATAATTACAGTTGTTACAAGGGAATGTACCCACATTCATATTGTTAATGCTGCTATCAACAGATTCCTTAGGATAGCAAAGTAACCTATGTAGGTTTAACTTATTCTTATAAATGAATTGTGGTGTCTCTCCTACTATTTCTTTAATCTGTTCATCCACCATTAGCATTCCCCAATTATTCAGGTAAATCTCTTATCTTATTAACATCTTGTGTGTACTTAATAGTTTAATAATAGGATTCACTGACATTTCAACAGATTGTGTTACACTGAATGTCATCTGTTGATCAGAAAAATATGGACAAGCTCTACCATTTCTTAAGTTATATACCCATTCAAAATTCTTATTCACCTCATCAACCTTATAAGATCTTTGGACCAACCTATCCCTCAGATCGGCAAGTTCTTCTTTGAACCCATCATAGGTAGGGTTCATTCTAGACACCCATATGGCTTGTCCCCTAATTATGTTCTTAAAGACGTAACTGGGATGCATACTGGTTCTATGAAGAAGTGAGT
Source organism: Protopterus annectens (assembly GCF_019279795.1). NCBI lineage: Eukaryota > Metazoa > Chordata > Ceratodontiformes > Protopteridae > Protopterus > Protopterus annectens. Next base: position 642,024,960 of record NC_056748.1, on the reverse strand, counting down.
TTTTATAACAACTTTTTCTATAGACACCAGTATTCAATAGTCCATTCGGTAGTCTTGCAGTGTACACATCCAGGAAAGCTATCCAACTATCTGAATGTTCCATTGTAAATTTTAAAAAATTAGATAGAGCATTAATCTCAAAGAAACTTAGCAATTCAGCATCTGTACCTCTCCAAAGGAAAAAAATATCTACAAAATGAGTGTAGAAAATGACAGATATCTTGTAGATGACCAAATTAAATAAATTATTTTTCTCCCAATCAACCATGACCAGATTGGCGTAGCTATCGGTACATAAAGTGCCCATAGCTACACCATCTTTTTAAGTACAACTTCCCATTAAATATAAAGACATTATTTTCTAGAATGACCTCCAAAAATGCACAAATCAAATCATTCTGCACAGGTGTATATTTATTATAATCTTTTATTCATCTGGAGATGCTATCTATACCCTCTTCATTAAGAATTATTGTAAATAATGATTGTACATCCATTGTCACTAACAAACTGTATCTCAGCAGATAATGTAGAAACTTTATCATATAATGCTAATAAAAAGTGTTAAGTGCCTTTCAAGACATGCGGAAAAGTCTCTACTAGGAGTCTCAAATGTTTCTCCAGATATGACAAGGGCTCTGTGGCCCAACCTCTCCCTGCCACAATAGGTCTCATAGGGGGATCCAATGGATCCTTATGGACTTTCGGCAGGCCTTGAATGACTGGAATCAGGGGATTAGAAACATGCAAAAACTGGAACAAATCAAATAGAGGATCTAGTACGTAGTAAATTAATACTAACATTCGATAAATCCTATCTACACGAAGTCTAACCTCATCTAAGTGAACTAAACTATAAAATCTAGTCTCACTTAACATATTAACCATACTGTGTTCATACTGAACTGTGTCCATTATTACAATTGGTCCCCCCTTATCTGCTGGTCTCAAAACAATAGAAGTGTCATTCCCAAGTCTATTCAAAGCAGTCCTTAATTTTGGAGATAAATTGCCAAACCATCTTCTCTGTCTATTTTCATGGTCTAATTTATGTAAATCATCCTCTACCATTTTAGTAAAAGCATCAAGTAAGGGATGCATTACTGGTGTATAAATACTAGGTTTCTTAAAAGTAAACTGCTCAACAGAAGAAGTATAACCACCAAATTCTAGTTTGAGTTGAACATTTCGAGTAAATAATTTGATGTCAATCACTGATTCACTAATGTTACTCTTGGTAGAAAGAAAAAATGAAAGTCCCCTATTGAGAACTTCAATTTCTTCTAAATCTAAAATTCTACTTGACAGATTCCAAATTAATGGTGTGGCATCTTCTCCCACATTTTCTTGATGGTTGGTCCTGTATAATACCCTTCTGAGGTGTTGCGTGTCTGCCTGCCTTGACTCATGGATCTGTTTCTCCCCCTGAGTATGTTTCGTGGATAGGGAAAGGAGTATGGGAGATATCCAAGCTAGTTTGTCCCAATGGAGAACCCTTCCTTCTAACAGATAAAATCTGTACATCATTACTACCACCATTAGTACTGACATTGACTTCACCAAGACCTCGTAGTAACAAGTTCAGTTGAGTTAACACCTGTACGTATAGATGTATCTAAAGAACTAGGTAAAGAATTTTCATCTAAAATAGGATTTTTCCATCCTATTAGTTCGTGGATTTTTAAGTTTCATGTTCATGCTACTTGTACCACATCACATGTCATTTATTTAGCTAGATGTGTAGCATGAAAGGCATTTTATGTAGGTAAGACGGACAGGAAATTACAGGAGAGAATTAGGGAACATATGTATAACATACGCATACGGTCGGTCTGCAATGCCCTTTCTAAACATGTTATAAATACATCGGATGAACATTCATTTTAAATTTCAAGTTGTACAGATTAATTATCCCACCATTAGAGGTGGAGATGTACGTAATGGATGGAGCTTAACTGGATTATAAGGTTAAGGGCAGACCGTAAACCCGGTCTAAATACTAGAATTCCGATTAAGCCCATCCTTAGGAAGAGGAGACTTGTAATTAATTGAATATATTTTTACCTTAACATTTCTTTATATTTTTGTACAATTTATATTTTATAGCTGCATAAGAGTTGCATTTATGTATTTTAATGTTGGAAATTGTATGACACATTTTTTATGTTATTTGTATACCTTTAAGGGTTGATTATTATAAGAAGGGATGTCATTATTTTATTGCCTATATATTGTGAATTAAATGAATTATACTGTTTGAAGGTCTGATGAAGCCCATCTGAGTGAAAGCGCTTACCTACTTGTATTAAATAAACACATTCTCATTTTATGACATCAAGTGTGTGGGTTACAAACTTCCGTTGCTTTTCGTGATTTGACTGCTGCCGTTTATATGTGGATATACTTGTTCAGCCTTTGGTTACGCCTGAACTTTTTTATTATTTTATACAATTGCTTGAGGTGCAGGAGCATTTACCCATTGGTCATTACATTTTTGTCTAAAAAATATATATATATATATATATATATATATATATATATATATATATATATATATATATATTTTAGACAAAAATGTAATGACCAAGGGGTAAATGCTCCCGCACCTGAAACAATTGTATAAAATAATAATAAAAAAGTTCAGGTTCATGGGTAGGTATGAGACCACTGGCCCAAGTAAGCCTAGCCAACAAGGTTCCCTGGCATATGCCACCCAAGAAAGTTATTTTCCTGCGCCCCTGTCGAGCAGAGCCACAGAAGTGATCCCCAGGGTGTATTTCCTATTTCCCATCCACTCATCAAGATTTTTCTTGAAGAGTGCTAATGAGGAACTTTGCTCGACATAGATGGGTAGCTTGTTCCAGAGTATAGGAAGTCTCTGGGACAGGAATCTATCCCTCCAGCATATCCTGTTTATTGTTGCAACAAGGTTTCGGTCCCTAGAGCATGTAGCTCAGAGGGATTGGGATTTCTTTAGGTGCAGCATAGCTTTGGGTTTGATATAGCTTTATATGTTAGGCAGAGATCACCTCTGAGTAGGAGATGTGCTACGGAGTAAAGCTGGAGTGTTTTTGAGATTGTTAGTGTAGGGCACCTGTCTGAGGCCAGTAATCCACTGTGAGGTACTTCTGTGGCCTTTCCAGCTGCTGCAGATATCTTGTGAAGTACATTCAAAAGGGGAGTTGTACTTTATAATGGGTCTAATGAATGTCGAGAAGAGGGTAATAATGACCTCTTTTTTCCTGGATGAGAACACTTTTGTGATGAGGTGTGCCACGTAGAAGGATTTCCCGACTACTGTGGCGATGTGATTATCAAAGAAGAGACTACTGTCCACCAGGGTCCCAAGGTCTCATCACACATTCGGCATGAAGTAGACTGCTGCCTATGTGGTAGTTCATGGGTACAGAGTTTTTGCCAAAGAGGAAGACAATGCACTTTTTGGCATTGAGCTTGAGGCCATGGCTCTGACACCAGGTATCTGTCTCAGTGAGGCCCTTCTGTAGGATGTCCACATCATTTGGGGATTCGACTATGGCTCCTAGTTTGCTATCATCTGTGAACTTCATTAGCCAAATGCTTTCTGTGTTAGCCTGTACTTAAGAGAAGTAGATACCAAACAGGAGAGGTCCCAGGACTGAACCCTATGGTACTCCACTTGTCACTGGTTTGAAGTCAGATTTGGAGTCTGCAACTTTTACAGTGTGGGTTCGGTCAGTGAGCCAGTTGGCAACCCATCTTGTGACGCAAGGATTTATATCTAGTTTAGTGAGATTATCTACAATTCCAGAATGGGGGATGGTGTTGAAAGCCCTGGCAAGGTCAAGACAGGCTGTGTGAACTACCTTACCCTCGTCTACAACTTTGGTGACTGCCTCAAAGTCGTCAATCAGGTTCAGAAGGCATGATCTGCCTTTCACAAATCTGAACTCAGTGGGGTCCAGGGTTTGGAGGTTACCAATGTCTTTGTTTAGGAGTTCCATGATGATACGTTCCATGGCCTAATATAGACCAGGCTCGTCAGGCAAACAGGGCGATAGTTCCCAGGATCAGTGGTGGCTCCTCCTTTGTGGAGTGGGAACACTGTTGCTGTGCGCCATTCAGTGGGCACAGCCTGATGAGGCTATGATTGAACATGGTGCTTAGGTGGGGAGCCAGTTCATTCTTAAGTTTGTGTGTGTGTGTATATATATATATATATATATATATATATATATATATATATATATATATATATATATATATATATATATATGTCTATATATATACATATATATATATATATATACATATATATATATATATATATATATATACATATATATATATATACACACACATATATATATATATATATATATATATATATATATATATATATATATATATATATATATATATATATATATGTATGTATATATATATATATATATATATATATATATATATATATATATATATATACACACATATATATATATATATATGTGTATATATATATATATATATATATATATATATATATATATATAGATATATATATATATATATATATATATATATATATATATATATAGATATATATATATATATATAGATAGATATATGTGTATGTATATATATATAGATAGATATATCTATATGTGTGTGTGTGGGGTGCTGTGTGCGTACAATACACACTATATATATATATATATATGTGTATATATATATATGTGTGTATATATATATATATATAGAGGAGCCGTACAAATCCCCAAATGCACTTTCCACCAAAGCAGAAATCACAGAGCATACTTAACCAAAAGTGCTGTTCACCGAAGCAGCACTTTCGGATAAACATGCTCGTTGTGCCAGTCGTACTATGGTGCAAATAAGGGAAAATTCCCTTTTCCCCACTGTAGTGTGACCTCGGAGTGAGAATATTGAAGTGTGTGGGGGGGGGGTGCAGGTATTTAATATTCCTGGCAGGAATTGAGCTTGTAGGTACACTTGGTAGCTCAAGGCTGTGTTCCACAATGCCATGGCTAGTCTGCAGAGGGGGTAAGAATGTGTACCCCCCTGCTTGTTTATGTACCACATAACAGTGGTGTTGTCCATCTTTACCATTAATTGTCCTGGAAGATTGTGGTCCTTGAAGGCTGTCAGAGCATTCTGTACAGCTAACATTTCTTTTTGATTGATACGCAGGTGCATTTGACTTTGGTTCTATTTGCCCTGAATGCACTTCCCTGCCAAGTGAGCCCCCCATGCATAGTCTGATGAGTCTGTTAGGGTTTGAGCAGCAGGGGGTAGTGTGAAAGGTAGTCCCTTGTTTTGGTGGCTGGTCTCTGCCCACTAAAGGAACTCTAGGCGTAGGCAAGGTATGATAGGAATCATTGTTTCTAGGTCTTGAGAATGTTGACACCATAGGCTTTTTAGATACCACTGTAGTTTCCTCACATGCAGTCTTGCATATGGAATTAGAAGAATGCAGTTGGTCATGAACCCCAAGGCTTGCATTATTTGTCTTGCAGACAGCAGGGTTTTTGTGGCCACTTGTTTGAAGTCGGTTGTCAAATGAATTTGTTTCTCTGGTGTGAGGTAAGCCATCTGGGAAGTTGTATTAAAGCTTCTCCCAGGAATATAATTTGTTGACAGGGCACCAAGTCTGATTTATTTTCATTTATGGTGTACCCCAGACAAGTTAGAACCCTTTGAACAAAGGCCAGATGATTCAAAAGTATGTCTAATTCAGGCAGAAAGCCAGGACAATCGTCCAGGTATGGGTATATTTGAATATTTCTTTGCCTGCAAAATGCAATAACTGGAGCTAGGCACTTTGTGAATACCCTGGGCGCAGTAGATAAGCCAAAGGGCAATGCAGAGAACTGATAGTGCACGTAGCCTGCTTTGAAGCTTAGGTATCTTCTGCAAGATTCCCTAACTGGGATGTGCAGGTATGCTTCTTTTAAATCTAGTGTTGCCAACCAGGCATCTTTGCCTAGGATAGGAAGTAATTGATGATGAGTCAGCATCTTGAATTCTGGAATCTTCAAAAAGGTGTTTAGAGTAGACAGGTCCAGGACAGGATGCCATGAATTGTCTTTTCTGGGTACCAGGAAAAGTCTCTAGTAGAAACCTTGTCCCTTTTCCTCTTCTGGTACCAGCTGAACAGCCCCCATGCTTAAGAGAGAAAGTATTTGTTTTTGGGCCTGTGCCCACTGATTTGGGGGTAGGTCCAGCCACCCGCTTGGTGTTGGCAACATGTGGAAGTAAAATCTGCATCCCTGGGACACTATTTAAAACCCATTTGTCCTGAGTAATGGAGTTCCCAATTCTTTGCATGAAGAGCAATCCCCCCCCCCCCCCCAAAGGGGCAGTCAGTTGTTAAGTGCTTGGAAATTTTAAAAGGAAGTCAGAGACAGTTTACCATAGGGGGGTTTCTTATTATTCCCAGATTTCAAACTGGAGGCCCCCCACTGCTTAGTTCTGTGTCTCCCCTGGGACTGAAACCTGGGGTTTTTGCTGTGTCTGGGTTTGGCTTGAGAAGACCTGGAAGGGGCTGGAAAGGACCAATTCTTAGAGGGCCAGTGCCTACTAAATCTAGGAGGCTGAAATTGTAAAAAATCTTTAACAGTTTGCACAGATTTAGCTTTATCTCCCATCTTTTTATGAACTTCCACAGCCTTGTTGCCAAACAGGCGGCCCTGATTTAAAGGAGCATCCAACATTTAGCTTTAACATGATCAGGCAAAGATTGCCCCTTAAGCCAAACATGCCTTCTGAGCACAGACCCAGTAACAGCAGCCCTGCAAGAGGCCTCAAATGAATCAAAACCAGATTGCAAAGTATGTTTTCCAACTTGTTCAACAGAATGCATTAAATCCTGTAATTATTTATTTTCCACACAGTCAGGAATCAACATAATTTTCTGTTTAAGCAGTCCAATAACATGTTGCTGATACTGTAACATGAAACTGGCAGTTTAAAGCCCTAATGACCAAGGTTGCAGAAGTATAAACCTTCTTACCGGATCTGCAATAGGATTTTTAAAAAGGAACTTGTGGGACTCAGGGACCCTGTAGTATCTATCAGGTTTTCTGGGAGCAGGAGGCAGGGAATCAGGGGCCAAACTAGATTCCGAAAAAGCATCATCAACAATGTCTAGTACAGGAGGAATAGCTAAAGGCCTATGCTGAGGTAGAAGGAAATCCCTAAGCCTCTTTTTTGAATCAGAAAAATCCTGGCTTTCCCAGTGGAAATGTTCCTTTAGAGTATGTAAGGTTTCCCCAAAAGAAAAATCCTCAGGAGGGGAAGCAGAGGGACTGGAGTCCTCTGCATCAGAATCTTCATAAGTAGATATGGGCAAATCCAGATCACCAGAAGAATAAAAAAAAACAGAATCCTGATAAGAAGATTCATAATAAACTTCAGTCCTAGGCCTCTTAGAAGGGGGGGGGGGGGGGTTGGCTACCCCTGATTAGAGTCATTAGATCTTCAGCCATTCTTATTTGTTTTTTTAGGCATAGAGGTCTGAGCATGTGACCTGGGCGTCTGTTTTTTAGGCATGGATCGAGATTTAGGCCCAAGTAAAGAAGGAAGCGTCGGTTTAATATGCAAGTCCGTAGGCCTGAATACACCCTCAGAAGCCGGTGCCTGCACAGCAGCTCCGGACCCATCCAAGGTAGAGACATCCATGGGTTCCATAGCTGAAGCATCTCGCAGCATACCGGACTCTGAATGGGTCTCAGTAGAGGCCTGTGAATCAGAAGTAGCGGGTATCCGGGGCTGCGAAAGCGCCTCACTGAGTACCGGCGAACTGGTGACTGGCTTAGGAGAAGCGTCGTCGGCAGTTTTGGACCTCAGCGGCTTGTCTCTGTCTTTATCTTTGTGTTTTTTCAGAATCCCAGTAGTCGGATGGCTAACCAATGACATTTCTGGATAATTAAACAGAGAACCGAAATATTTAGAGGCGAAAATATACAGATGATGGATAGTGCGCTGATTAAATAAAGCACAAAACCGACAGCAAGGTACGTCGTGGTCAGGGCCTAGGCAAGGAATACAGTAGGAATGAAAATCTTTATGAGGTATTTGCTTTCCACAAGTAATGCAATTATTAACTTTTACTGACATCGGTAAGGAGCAAGAAAAAAAGTTTCCCCAACAGGGTACTTAGCTTTAGCTGAAGACTTCGGTTCTGAAACTCAGAAACGAAAATTTCAGGAGTCGGACGACCGGCACTTGCGAACTGCTTCTGCTTCAGGCACCGTATCGCAAGAAAGACTGATGTAATGGCATCGGCTGCATGTTTTATACCCCTGACTACCTGATGTCATGGAAGAAGGGACAGCAACCGACGCAGTACCCAAGACTTTGTTAATCAGGCTGACTGAGGGCTACCTGCAAGCTGATAATCCAAATGTAATGACTGCAACAGTGAAACACGAAGAACATATATATCAATAAAAACATACAACAGAAAGCCTATTTGTACAGACCATCTGCCTCTAGGATCGGGCCACAAAACACCCATGGACATGCATTTACCCAATAACACTCACCCTGATGGGCATTATTGCTTTTTGTTTTGTATTAGCATAGGTAGCTGCTAACTAGTAAAGTCACACTTCTTGTTAGATAACAGCCCAATGTACTTCTTCAAACAAATACACAACACAGTAAGTGAAGTCCCAAGCAGGGTTGCCCTGACATCCCCGTAATTCCCTACATTTAGAAACACCCTCTTCTGCATGCTTAACTGCATTCCTTTTTTCTGCAGTGGTAATCTGTTCTATGCAACTGAACAAATTGCCCAAACTCACTTACGAATGTTCTGTATCAGGGTTCAATAATGTGGGTAACCCTCTACAGGGTTCGTACTAAATGATTAGAAAATATAATGCATGGCCATTGTCATCAAAAGGAGACCATTCACAAGGGATCAAACTGTGCCAGCAGTGACTCAAACTTGTGAACAGACCTGAACTATTGGTATGGTCAGCTGGGAGGATAGGATGAAACCGCTGCTGGACAGCTCTCCTATCCTGGGGAAAGGTTTGGTTGTATGTGAGACTTCCACTTGGGTAAGAGAGCGTCTGCAATGATGCATCTGACATCACTGCACTAAACACTCCCCGAGGTAAGGACTACATGTGACAGCCATTGGAATGTTATCTCCTGGACCCGCACATGCAACTTACAGAGGTGATCCTCGACTCCCAAACAATACAAGCAAGTTACCTCTGAGTTTGCCTTCCCACAGAGCTGTGAAGCCTACTTGGTGAAAAGGTGGTATCAGAGGTACCTCTACCAGGGCAACTGAGGAATCCAGGGGTTGGGCAGCTATGGAAGTCACAACAGGCTTGTAGGGCAAAAAAAAAAAAAAGGAAGAAAACTCAGTTTCTAAAAAATGGCTGAGGTAACGGTAGTTCTTCTATGGCAGAGTTAAACAGTTTTAAATATGTGGAGCTGCCATGAGAATGCACTTTATCATTTTAGTCACAATTGAGACACTACAAAACAAAATATCAGCACAGAGACATATCAATACAACCTGAAGGTCTGTGGTGGTGAAAAAAGGGGGCATTCAGGAAGCATCAAAGTGGGACAAAAGGAATTGGTTTTGTTAATGAGAGAATGTTCATACGGAGGCATAAAAACAGGATACAAGGACTGCCTGGTCCTACATGCTTGGAATAACATGAATAATGAAGTATTCTCCCTGTTAAACAGCTTAATGGTAGTCAACAGCATGGTTTACCAGCAGTAACAGGATCACATACAACAATGGCTAGCTCAGTAAGAGTTCTTCCTGGTAAGGAAAGGGCACTGGAGCTAAATCACAGACTGCAAAGTTATTCCTACTGTAATGGTATCCCCAGCTTAAGCCAGTGGTGGCCACAAATACACACAAGCGGAAACACCCAAGATGCAACACACACACACACACACACACACACACACACACACACACACACACACACACTTGCAAAATATAAATACACTCATGTATAAACTAGTATAAAATATGCACACTATATTTATACATATACACAGACATTACATTATATATACTATACATACACATTTTATATATATATCTCTATACACACACACACATACATATATGCACACATACATCGTGGGTATATTATATATCTAAGTGGACAGAATGATAGAAACCTCAATCTTGACATCTGTATTGTCAACAGGTGTACAAAAATAGACAGCCCCTGAGGGATGGGAATTTTACCAGGGACTCTGGGATCTTGCAGTTAGTATTCAAGCAGCCCAGCATCTCCACCTCAGATAATGTCTCAGAAAGCATGCAGCACCATCTTACACTTCCCCTCTGACACCCTACAATTCATATAGCTATTAAATTATCTTTCATTTGCAGCAGAAGTTCTTGCTACTGCCACCACCACTTCTTCCACTTACTGCTTAGAATGCTGCATTTGAAAACAGAATAGAAGTATTCCATTAGTGCTATCTTCTGTAAATAGAAGTGACAGCTAAAATGTCAAAAAAATCACAGAATTTGGGTACAGCTTACAAGCAGTTTTACCATACTGCTGTGAATTGATGTTGTAGCACATGGGAGATTGCCCAAACAGCCTAGAACATTTAAAATGCAGCAAACTTTAATTATGTGTGGCATTGTCTGCACATATACAGAATTTCTCAGGTTGTTGCTGTTACTTTTGTATTATGATGGGTAGTCTCATATTTACAATGTATGCAAGAAAAGGTTTAGAAGAAACCTATCATACTGTTAGTTCACCAAGGGGAATGAAAACATTCTTAGGAGTGACAGATGTAATGTATTTAAAGTAATGAGAGAGCAAGGTGGGACAAGGAGTATGATGTTAGCTTGTTGGGCAACACTTCCTAAGTAAAGCTGAGTAAGGGATGCCCCACAGATGAACAGTTAAAAATGCAAGGAAAACAAAATAAAAGAGCAAATGTAAAGAGTTTTGTTGTATTTAAAAAATATATATATATGCATTGGCATTAAAAAAAAGTTGGCACCATTTTGAATAAGTTCAGAGAATCTGTTCTACTTTCATCCACTGGTTTACTAGACCCAATAGCAATTTTCAAAAATGTCAGAACATCGACTCCTACCCTTTAAGGAGCACATGCAACCAAAAAGCTTACCTGGGCAAAGTGTTATTTCCGTGCTGCACTGGTAGGATCACTTATCTCCGATGGATCATACAATCATAGGATGTTACTAAGTTAATGACCCTATGGCCCCTTCAAGCCTAGCCAAGTTTTACCCTCATTCCTATGATCAGCACCTATCTCCCCTGTCCAAGAGGGACACAGGTGGAACCCAGAGATGAATTTACTGTTACCCATCCAATAGTCTAGACTGCATATGAAGAGGGCCAATGAGGTGCTCTGCTCGACAAAGCAGGTGTCTGTTCCAAAGGTGTGGAAACCTCTGGGAGACAAATCTGTCCCGCCAGCAGGTTCAATTAATGTAACATACCAGGTTAAGGCTTTTAGAGCGAGTAACATATGTACCAATTTGACTTACAGGTATCCAGCATTTCCAATATAGCAGGGTCAAAGATTGCTTTATATGCAAGGCAGAGATCGCCTCCTAGAAGTCTGTATGAAACAGAATGAAGTGACAGTGTTTTCAAACAATCCTCAGAGGACAGATGCTGAAGATCCTGAATTTTCCTTGTGAGGAACCTTTGTGGTCTCTCCAATTTGCTGCAGGTGCTTGTAAAGGTACATACCAAAAGGGGCATTGTACTCTATGGTCCTGATGAGGGAAGAGTACAGGGAGGTTATAAATTCTTTTTTTCTGGAAGCAATGCCCTTACTTATGAGATGAGCAATACAGAATGCCCTTCTTACCACTGTGAAGACATGGTGATCAAAGGTAAGGTTGCCATCAACCAGTGTGTCCAAATCTCTCACGACTGAATGCGCACTTAGGTGTTGTTATTGATGTGGTAGTTAGCAGGAACATCACTCTTCCTGAAAGGGATGATAAACTCAATGCAAAAAAATGTGTTAAGGCCAAGATTTTGGCATCAATCATTTTTTTGTGCAAGTCCCTCTTGTAGGATGTTGATATCATTTGGAGATTCTATGACGGCTCCCAGTTTGCAGTCATCTGCAAACTCTGTCGGCAATAGACCTTTAGTTTTAGCTTGTACTTCGGAGAAATAAGATTCCAAACAGTAGAAGTCCCAGGACTGATCCCTGTGGAACACCACTGGTTACAGGTTTGCTGTTGGAGGTGGATTCCCCTATTTTGACTACATGGGTTCTCTCAGTGAGCCAGTTACCGACCCATCTAATGATAGAAGGGTTGATACCTTGCTGGGTGAGTTTGTCAATTATGCCCGAATGAGGGATAGTGTCAAAAACCTTGGCCAAGTCTAGGTAGGCTGTATGCACAGATTTCCCCTCATCAAGGGCCTTGGTGACTGGTCTCGAAAAAGTCCACCAGGTTTAACAGGCATGATCTCCCTTTGACAAAAGTAGGGTCAAGTGTTTGGAGACTACCTATATCTTTGTTGATAAGGTCAATATTGATACACTCCAAGTTAGGCTAATAGGTCTATAGTTCCCAGGGTGTCAGTGGAAGGACCACCTTTGTGCAAGGGGATAAGGGTGGTAATTTTCCATTCAGTTGGGACAAAGTCAGTGTATAGTCTACAACTGAATAGACTACCCAATGATGGTGCTAATTCTTGTTTGAGCCCATGTAGGATGCAGCCTGGGATGTTATCAGGTCCAATAGATGCATTTTTTTTTATCTTCGGCAGGGCATTCACGGCCTGCTCTTTACAGATGCAAGGTAGAGGACAGATGGTAGGGATGTCATGGAGTACGTGTAGCGGGGACAAGAGAGCGAAGTTTTCACAGAGCCTGTCAGCTGCACATATACTGAGCCTGTTAAACTGAGCCTGTGGACGTTGCTATGTGGTATCATTAACTACCAGTTCGGCACAAATTTAGGCCTTTCCTTTTAGGTTACGGATCTAACTAAAGAACGCCTTTTGGTTGTCCTTAGTTGAGCAAGCTAATTTGGATTCGTAGATAGCTTTGGAAGATTTCTCAAGTCGTCTTATTTGCTTGTTTAAGCTGAGGAGGGAGTGTTTCCAGTTTACCGATCACTACCTCTTACTCTTAAGACAGCAATTTCTTCCTCTTATTGTAAAAACTGTTAATGGCAGATGCCCACCACGCAGGTTTGCTCTTCCCTGAGGAGGTCCTATCAAGTACGGCCAAGTCAATGCAGTTGTATGTGTGTTTGTATAAAGCATTTGTGTAAAACTCGGCATAGCTGGCAGTTCCATCTGAGGGAGATGATGCAGTGAAGCTTTTTATACCATCCTGTAAGAGGTTATAATCTGATTTGGATAATTTTTTTTAGTTTAGTTGCTGCTGGGGGGGGGGGGGGGGGGAAGATGTGATAGTTACTTCGAATGAGACTGATTTGTGGTCAGATCTCACCAGGGAAGACCTCAGAGTTGGGGGTGCTACAGTGGTCCCCCCATACTGGTAAGCACCAGATCCCAGATGTTGGCACCCCTTTGTGGGGGGATGTCAACTAGCTGGTCCACAGCACTGAAGTTAATGAAGTTGAGGAACCTTTGGGCAAGTGAGTTTGCACACAAGCAATTTACACAGTCAATGGACTTGCAAGAAGGCTATCAGAAACTACTCAAGACTTAAAAATATTCCATCTGTAAATTTTTCTCCCCTCCGTACACCACTGGCATGACATGACAAAATCAGAAAAAGCTCAATGGTGATCCTCCAGTACAAGTAAACTTTAAATTAAATTATACAGCAGATCCAAAAACCCTTATCAACAAGATCAGAAATATTACAAAAAAATTGAAAATGCTATTAGGTCTGTTAAACCAATCCATGAACGTAGATTAGAATCTAAAACTAAGGACATTTATATATCACAAACCAAAGGTCACTCAGACAGACAACTGCAATCAAAATTTTCTATGTTCTTTTGTAACAGATACAATTATTTTATCTTCATTTATAAGGGAGTGCATTTTGTTGTATTTATATGCACCTGATGTGGCTTATTTATTTGACATTAGTTTACTGGGAAAGTCCGATTGGGATAATATCCAATTTTCAGCGGAAGCTTTGTAAGCTCCTAAAAACTTTTTCCTTCAATTTGGTGATGCAAATGTATTTGTTTTTTTTTTTTTTTTGGTAGGATATTTATAAATCCTTCTTCAGCTACATAAGTATAACACCCAAATTTGAACTTCTTCAAAATGGTACTACATATTGAAACCAAATTCACATTGACAATATACTTGCAAACTAATCCTTTGCTTTTTCCTTTCCACAGACAATGCTTTCCAAAGTCCATATTGTCCTTGAATCCAATACACCCCCTATGTCACAAAGGAGCATGTACTGAAGGTGCTTTTCTGAGAACAGAAGTACTTCTTCCATGTACCTGTGCATTCAATAAACAGTACTAAGCATGCCAGAGCAGAGCCACTCCCATTCCTCAGACTGCTTCCAACTTAAGTTAACTATAGGCATTGTACTTGAAGTCTGGTGCACTGCAGTGGTGATGCCATCTACAATGGGGTCCAACCACCGACCGTAGGAACTGTAGATCCATCAGTCTGACAAGTCCCATCTGCAAAGCCAAAATTATGGTATCAAAAATCTCATTAGACTTTACCCATAATCAGCAGTAGTCACAGAGTTCACAAGATGCATCTTGACCCAATCAAGGTGTTGGATTCCATACTCCATTGTTGGCACCATAAGAAAAAATAGATCATTATATGTGTGGTAAGATGGATAGCTGACTGGCTGAAAGACAACACTGTGCGAGTGGCAAGTACCTCATCATAAAGTGTAACAGCAACTAGTGGTGTCTCCAGGGCTCAGAATTAAAACTTATTTTTCTGATCTCCAGACTGGAAACCATGACCTCTAGCTAAAGTTTGCCAACAACTACAAACTGGGGAGTTACTGTCAAGCCCCATCTGATGCCCTAACTCTTCAACAAAACTTTACACATAACTGGTATACAGAAAATTTGCTACCAGTAAATGCAAAAAATGTTCAATATTGTCACATCTGGTAGACCTTGCCCTCAGCATACAGTATAGATAATACTCCACTTCAAAAATTAAAACGTTGTTAGGAACCACGGAAAATGGGTTTAATCTCCTCTCTTTTGATCATCATATGACAGCAGCAGTCAAGAAACCCTACTAAGTGCAGCTAATGGCCAAGGGAGGATGATTCAGATCTAAAGAGGTTTTCAGCTCTCTGATATTCAGTATTGATTAGGTGAATACAATGCTACTTTCAGGAAGTATATATAAATGTCCCAGTGGTTCCCAACTAAGAAGATCATGGACTTAAAGACCCTGAACTACTGAGAGAGACCAGATGCATTGTCCCTTTATTCAGTAACTTACAGACTCTTGGAGGGATCTAAGTCTTTCCTTCTTTGTCATTAGACATACAGTTGTTGTGGACTTCTTGTAAAGCCACAAATCTAACAGTTCCACAAATACTGGAACCAAGGAGCTAAATCTTTCTTCACTAGCAGATAAATAAAACAAGAGTGAGTGTCACTCATCACACAGTACCTCCCCCATGTCTGGAGCAGACTGTCCCAGCAGATTAAGCACTATGATACAGTATCATCTTTCAGACATGACAGAGAACTGAAGAAGCACCCACAAATGCACTCCAGGTTTGACTGCCCTAACCCTCCTGAAGAAAAGGGACATGGCCCAAGGATTGGTATTCACAAGATGTAAATGGTCACACAAATTTATTGCTCTGAAATTCTCATGAATCTTATGAAATAAGGAGAGGTAAAACATATGATATTTTGTACAAGAGATTGTAGTAATAAATCAAAAGCCAGATAGGATTACCAAAATAGTGAGAACTTGAGATAAGTTGCTGTGTGGTGCAAGAAAAACATGTCTATAATAACAGAGCAAAACAAAGGTGTTAAGGGCAAATATTTCCTGAAACTGTATTAACAAGAGCACAACTGGGGGGGGGGGGCTGTGTAAAGAGCAAAACTGTTTACATAAGTGTATACGTTTGTTTCATATATAAAATTATGAATATGTGGTGCACATGTGGTGCCTGATATGAGCAAGATTACTGACTGGTAGATCTGGGTTCAAAGATCCAAAACAAGCACCCACTGTAATACTGGAAACAAAAAGGCAACAGTAGAATACAACCACGTTGAGAAAAACTTTTAATACAAAAAGCAGCAGCAAAGCTTTCGGGTCTACACCCTTCCTCAATGCTAAATACAAAATCAAAAACACACGAGTTAGAGTTTAAATAGGAGCCAAGAAAAGTCATGTGATCGCAGCCAGCCGATCAAATGACAACAACATATAAAATCACAAACAGGTTATTTTAAAAAATACAAAATTTAAAAGCAACATAGAAACGCATGTTGTTGTTTGTCTTTCAGCTTTTTCCCGGTAGCGGAACTCCGGTCCGCTAATGACTGGCAGTAGATTTTTACGAAATGCCGAGGTGCCAGCTCGACACCCAACCTTCAACGAAGGCACGCCCATTTATGCACGCATGTCTTTCGAACGCTACCAAACCGCGGGGAGGACATGCAGACTCCACACAGAAGGCACTCCCAAGCCAAGCCGAGAATCGAACGGGAGAACCTCTTGCTGTGAGGTAACAATGCTACCGCCGTACTACCGCAGCATAACATAGAAACACATAAAAAAAATACACAAAAATATTGTTAAGGGACACACAGAAAATTTTTACAATCAAAATTTACTCTGCTGTCGCCTCAATAGAATGGGCTTTAAGGTAACAGCAGTATTAAGGCCAGGTGGCTGATCAGCAGCTAGCCTCAAAATCCATTCATATTCCTTGACTTCTAAGGAATTATTAATATCACCACCTCTCAGAGACATATGGACCGTGTCTACAACCCTAAATTTAAACCTATGCATGCTACCACAAGATAGAATGTGCTTATAAAGTGCATTCTTATTATTCCTCCTGATCTCAGACTTATGTTCAATAATACGGTCTTTCAGTCTTCTCGTAGTCTTTCCTACATAGAATGAAGTACATTGGAGGCAAGTAACCAAATAAACCACATTAGTACTAATACAGTTAGTAAACAGCTTAAAGTTGTAGACACGTCCAGTAACAGGGTGGGTGAAAATATCACTGCCTTTACCTAGAATATCATCATAGCAAGTGCAGTCCATACAACAAAATGTACCCACCCTTGTACTAAGTTGTGAGATGCATTTACGGCTAAAATCTTTGTAGCACAATCTACTTTTCAAATTTCTCAAGTTCCTATAAGAGAAGAAGGGTTTGGAATCTAACACATTCCTAACAGACGATGCCATCAAAATTACCCAATTCTTTGCAATAATGTGCTTAACTGCCTGGGTATTGGTATTGAATGTTGTCACAAATCTAACTCTGTGTGAACCCCCACGTCAGTCTCCCTATGCATATATGTATCAGATTCGCTTAGCATACTGAAAGTGACACAGCCCTATCTCTTGCAATTTTACCCATTGTACCACAGAGAAATGTTGAATCATAACCACTATGTAGAAAATCCATTTTCATATCCTCCATCTGTTTAAAAAAAACACCATCATCTGTATTAAGTCGATTGGCTCTACTAAACTGAGCAGTGACTATCCCTTTAAATATGTGCGGAGCATGCATGCTGTTCCTATGAAGGTATCTACCAGCACATACTTCTTTCTTATGTATACTTGTACAAATTAAACCCTCCTTTAGTTCTATACATAAATCCAAAAAATTAATACTAGTTTCAGAGTATATCATTTTAAACTAAAGAAATGTAGTTGTACCATTCAAATAATCTAAATGGGTGTACAGATCACAGCTAGACCCCTTCCAGATAAGGACGTAATCATCAACAAAACGCTGATAGAAGCAAACATTGTTGTTTAACAAATTGGCATCACTGCACACATTTGTCTCCTACTGATGGAGAACCAAGTTGGCATAGGTACTGGCCACAGATGTGCTCATTGCAACACCAGTGAGTTGTAAAAAAAACTTTTCAAACAAAAAGACATTCGTAGTGAGAACCAAATCTAATAAAGAGCAAATATTCTCCTGTCTAGCAGGCATAGTAGCCATGCTAGTAAAAAACTCTCTGATGGACTAATTCCAAGGTCGTTGGGGATCACTGTGAACAAGGATGAAATATCAAGGGTAACAAATAAATAAATATTCACCCTGAGATAACTCAGTGGCATTTAGACCATCATACCACTTCCTAAGATGAAATCTGTAGATGAAATCTGTAGTGTCTCTTTAGCACATTCTCACAACCTAAAAAAAAAAAAAAAAAAAAAAGGGTGCAGTTGCCTCTGTAGATAAATAGAGATTGGTTTTGTTAACCAACCATTGCCAGATACAATTGGTCTCATGGGAGGATTACATAGACATTTATGTATTTTGGGCAGCCCATACAGCTGTGGAACAATTGGACAGGTACATGCCCTGCTTTTTCAGAATTTAGAGAGCAACAGTTTTGGCATATTTCTCTTAGAAAGTATTGGTCAAAAATCAAGTTCCTCCAAAGTGCAGTTTCCCCATATCTGCACTTCAAAAAGCTTTTGCTTCCTTGGTACAACAGCCCTAAACTCCACATGTTAGGAGATGACACCAAACTTCCACCTTAAAAAGTGAACTCTGATGCAACACTGCCCATGGGAAAAGGGGTAAAAAAAAAATCTACGTTCCACAAAATGCAAATTCATGCAAACTACACTCTAGCAAATACAGACATTTCACTTCTATTATTCCTCTCATCCTTCAGATAGTACACAACTCAGATCTGCAGCTATCCTGAAACTAGATAAGAAAGGCCCACACAAAATCAGAGTTGTGTTAACTTTGACTTTAACACTTCAAAGCAAGAAAAATGCAACAATTAGGATTATTTCTAGAGGCGCTAGGATCCGCCACATAACCCAAGCACTGAGGTCACTCCAAGGCAAGTACAAATATGACTCAGTCATTGTCCATGCTGGTGTGAATGACCTGAGACGTACATCCCTGGACTACATGAAGAGACAGAGGAGCTCTCTGAGCATGTAGCCCAGGCCGATATGACCCTGACCTTGAGTAGCATCTTACCCTCACCAAGAATGATGCCACAATATGAAGACAAGATGATCAATTTCAACAATTGGCTTAAGTACTGGTGTCATTCAAAGGGGATCCAATGCCTGTTAGCTTGGGATGATATGCTCGACAAGCCACGATGCTTCGCTAGGGACGGCTTGCACCTGTCACCCCTGGGCTTTCGGATATTGGCAAAGGCTCTTGCTACCCCCATAGTGCCTCTTTTAGGCAAGGTTCAAAAGACAAACCCACCTCCATAGGTATCACAAGGGATAAGAAACTAAGAGTAATGCTACTCAACGCCAGAAGTCTAAACCTCAAGATGCATTTACTTGAAACTCTCCTTAGCATGGAGAACATAGATATCTGTGCAGTAACAGAAACCTGGTTCAGGGCTCCCGAGAACACCCCAGCACTACCAGGTTATACCTCATACCATGCTTTTCGGCCCCAAAACTTGGACCGAACCACAAAAGGAGGGGGAGTATCGATATTCAAAGATACCCACACCTCGAGGTTGGTGGCACAGCACGAAGCATCAGAGACTATCCATGTGCAACTAACAGTGGGTAAAACTGCCTTCCAGTTTATAGCCTGTTACAGACCACCCTCCCAAACCCAGGAACCCCACTCGGCCTTCCTGAGAACACTGGAAAATATGAAGGTCTCTCCAAACACCATTATATTGGGCGACTTCAACTACCCAAACATAGACTGGGAGCATTACTCTAGCTCCAACACCCTAGCCCAAAGGTTCCTAGAATTTATGCTATGGAACAACTTGTTACCACTCCCACAAGAGGGGACCTGATCATCACCAACATGGGGACTCTATGCTCCAGACCAGAAGTGTATCCCTCCCTGGTAAGATCAGACCATAAACTAATCTCACTGGATATTCACATCCCGACCCCACCCCCTGCCCAGAAAACCACAGTGAAAAACTTCTCTAAAGCAAATTTCACACTCCTCAAAACAGAGGTGGAATCCTTCAAAGCCCCCGGGCCTGTGGAAAATAATGGCCCAGACCGCAGAATCCTTTATAAACGCATTCTATGAACACCTTCAGGAATGCATGGATCATGCGATCCCAAATAAAACCAAGACCCAATCCTCCAAAGGCAGACGTCCTGTCTGGTGGACCCCAGCCATAAACAAACTATACAATAGAAGGAGGAAGCTACTAAATGATGGAGCAAAATCCCAAAAGGGAAGGCATCACTGATCAGTATTAGCAAAAAACTATGGGCACTCATAAAATTGTCTAAGGCCAGCTTCGAGAGAAAAATTGCACAGGACACTAAGGATAATCACAAGGCTTTCTTTAGTTATGTTAGGAACCTGGGTGGTAATTCCCAGATATGCTCAGAATTAGTCCAAAATGACAAAAAAATACACCGAACCCACAGACATTGCCAACATCCTAGCTGACAGGTTCAGCGCAAACTTCTCCCCCCCCCACCAAAAGGGCAAATATCTATCCCAGCAGAGTGCTGCCCCCCTGACATCTCAGATGCTCAGGTAAGAGCTGCCCTCTCCAAAGCAAAAAACACAGCATCAATGGGACCAGACGGTGTCCCGGGCTGCATCCTACATGAACTCCTAGAAGAGCTAAACCCAAACATAAAACTACTGTTCAATCTCAGCCTTACTACAGGATATGTGCCCAAAGAGTGGCGTACAGCAACAGTGGTCCCTCTCCATAAAGGTGGTGCCTCAACAGATCCTGGAAACTACCGCCCCATAAGCCTGACTAGCTTGGTCTGCAAAGCTATGGAAAGGATCATCATTGACCTCATAAATAAAGATATTGGGGACCTACAGACACTGGATCCTACCCAGTTCGGCTTCGTTAAGGGCAGATCCTGCCTCTTAAACCTGGTTGATTTCTTTGAAACAGTCATCAAGGCCATTGACAAGGGGAAGGTGGTCCACACAGCCTACCTGGACCTCGCAAAAGCCTTCGATACAATACCCCACTAGGGCATTATAGATAAGCTCACCAGCTTAATCTTTGAAACCGTCATCAAGGCCATTGACAAGGGGAAGGTGGTCCACACAGCCTACCTGGACCTCGCAAAAGCCTTCGATACAATACCCCACTCGGGCATTATAGATAAGCTCACCAGCTTAAATATAAACCCCTATGTCACTAGATGGATTGCAAACTGGCTCAAGGACAGAACCCACATGGTTAGAATTGCTGGAGCCATGTCAGACTCCAAACCAGTTACAAGTGGTGTCCCACAAGGCTCAGTCCTGGGACCTCTCTTGTTCGGTATATATTTCTCGGAGGTACAGGCCAACACGGAAGTACTGTGGCTGACCAAGTTCGCAGATGACTGCAAACTGGGCGCCATAATCTACTCTCCAGCCGACACAAGCATCCTCCAAAAGGGCCTCATAGAAACAGACAAATGGTGCCAGAGCCATGGACTCAAGCTAAATGCCAAAAAGTGTATAGTCATCCCCTTCGGCAAAAACAAAGTGCCCACAAATTACCACATAGGTGGTACTCTAAGTACAGAAGAAGTAATTAGGGACCTGGGGACCCAAGTTAATAGCAATCTCTCATTTGACAACCACGTAGCCAAAGTGGTTAGAAAAACATTTTATATAGCCCACCTAATCATGAAGGGATTCACATCTAGATCAGGGGAGGTCATCGTGCCTCTTTACTCATCCCTCATCAGGCCCATAATAGAGTACAATGCCCCTTTTGGGATGTACCTTACCAGACACCTGCAGCAACTGGAAAGACCCCAAAAGTACCTCACCAAGAGGATCAAAGGGCTCAAAACAGATGCCATATGCTGCCCGGTTAAAGAAACTCCAGCTCTACTCAATGGCATACCGCCTGTTCAGAGGCGATCTGTGCCTGACGTATAAAGCCATGTCCAACCCGGAATTAATGGACATGCTGCACCTCAGAAAATCCAAATCCCATCGACCTACGCGCTCGAGAGACTTGAACCTCAGCACTGAAATAAATAGGACATGCTGGAGGGACAGATTCATAACCCAGAGGCTCCCTTCACTCTGGAATAAAATCCCAGTCCAGGTTAGGCAGAGTCCCTCATTGACTCTCTTCAAGAGGAATCTTGATGAGTGGATGGGAGATCATAGGTTTACTCCGGGTATCACTTCTGTGTCACTGTTGGACAGAGGCACAGTATACTAACCTCGAAAAAGGGCATAGCAAAATAAATTTAAAATGGGTGGCGAAAGCCAAACAAATTCTGGCTAGGCTTATAAATGCCCTAGGGCAGATAGCCTAGTATGAACCTATGAACCTATGTATTACCAACATAAGCAGCAAATCCATGAACATTATGAGGCTATGTAATGAAACTATACCACACACACCTATATTCAAACAATACTTGTGGAAAAGGTATAGATGTAAATAATAAAACCTGCAGAAGTTAATTCAGATATAAAGCAAATTGTAATTCCAAAGACTGGTGGTTGCAGGCCATACTAAAGAACAAAAAAAGAAAGAAAGAAAGAAAGAAAGAAAGAAAGACAGACAGACAAATAACATTCACCTTCTAAGGTTGTAGTAATAAATCAAAAGCCAGATACGATTACCAAAATAGTGTGAACTTGAGATAAGTTGCTGTCCGGTGCAAGAAAAACATGTCTATAATAACAGAGCAAAACAAAGGTGTTAAGGACAAATTTTTCCTGAAACTGTATTAACAAGAGCACAACCGGGGGGGGGACGGTTTACATAAGGGTATACGTTTGTTTCATATATAAAATTATGAATATGTGATTCACATATACCCCAGCCTGATAGGAGCAAGATTACTGACTGGTAGATCTGGGTTCAAAACCTGACTGGGGCACAACTGTATAGCAGCAGTATCTGCACAAGGAAAAAGGTATGACAATCTACTTCATTAATACTCAACGAGAACTCAATGAGACCTTCCTATAGAGTTGTTGTGAGCAGAGTTCAATTCAAGGGCATCTAACTTACCTACTTTAATGTACATATATTTACTATATTATATCCTTGCTGGTTTGCAAGGGCCATTTGGATGACTCTTTCGTCCAGCAGTTTGTCTGTAGGGATAAGGGTATGTAATAGCCTCTAGAAATAATCCTTTCCACCCAAGTGTCTTTAGTGGTGGCTGTCAAGTTTTGCCGATAAGAACCCCCCCGCCTGACTACATCCAGAGTGACCCTTCAGGAGGTCTGGTAGGGTTTCTCAGAAAAGACCTCTGAAACCCTGGTTTTGAAGGCCTACTCTGCCATGAGGGAGTAGTCTATTATTGGAGTTCCCCCCTCTGCCACTGGGGATCTGTCCCCTTAGGAGTCCTAGGAAGACTCTTGAGACTTCCAAAACCACATCTTCTTACCGCCTCTATGGTTCCGGGAAAAAGTCCTTTGAGGTGTAGAAAAATGTATTCCCCCCAGGAGATAAGGTCTTCCCAGGTTCACTGCTGGATAGGGTTTCTCTAACCTTGAGGCCAAATAAGCTAGATCCATCAAAAGGATCTTTGAGGAATGAGGACTTAAAAAGCTCCGCAAAGTCAAAGAGACTCATCCAGG